>NC_063194.1:17640257-17652757 GCF_017589495.1 Alosa alosa
CCTTTCTCTCTCTCTCTCTCTTTCTCTATCTCACTCACTCACTCAGTCACTCAGTCACTCTCACAAGCAATTCTGGCATCGTGCTGCAGTTCTCCATCTCAGATTCAACTTATGTGCATAGCCCATCACAGCTGCAGATGTCTGTGCCATTAAAAGACCATATTCCGATTACATCCAGATGTGTTTGCGAGTGCTCGACACATGTGGAGGACACAGTGAGCTCTCCTCGGCAGAACGCTAAACAGCTCATAAGGAGCCTGTGAAAGACAGGGAGACATGGCGGAGTCAAGGGCGCACGTGAGTATGTGTGCCATCAGCAGTGAGATTAAATGCTCCAGACAGGACTGAAGTGTGACCAGAAGAAAAGAAAGAAACAAAAGTGAATGGGGGGCCTTGGAGGGGGACGGGGATGGGGGGGTGGGGTGGGGGGTAAGAATCAGACGGGAGGAAATGAGAGGAAGCGAGAGACCAGCAGAGGGCGACATAGAGACGCACAGAGGAGGGCCGAGAGCGAGAGTGATGGCAGGAGTGTGAGACGGGCTTCAGATGGCTGCCATGTGGCACGGCGCAGGCCCGGGGGTGGCTGTGGTTTTTACACATTAATGAGCGGAGCACAGCGGCAGGCAGCACCGGGGTGAGGGAGCGAAGAGGGGAGGAGAGGAGAGGAGAGGAGAGGGGAGCAGAAGAGAGGGGAGGAGAGGGGAGGAGAGCAGAAGAGAGGGGAGGAGAGGGGAGGAGAGAAGAGGAGAGGGAGCAGAAGAGAGGGGAGGAGAGGGGAGGAGAGAAGAGGAGAGGGGAGCAGAAGAGAGGGGAGGAGAGGGGAGGAGAGAAGAGGAGAGGAGAGGGGAGCAGAAGAGAGGGGAGGAGAGCCGCAAGCCATTGCTGCGCAAATCAGTCACCCTCCCTTCGAAAAAAAAACAAAACAAAAAAAAAACAACAACAACAAAAAACACAACCAACCCTAGCAGTCCCAGCAGGGAGAGAAAGAGAGGGAGAGAGAGTCTGAGAGAGAGAGAGAGAGAGAGAGAGAGAGAGAGAGAGAGAGAGAGAGAGAGGGAGAGAGAGTCTGAGAGAGAGAGAGAGAGAGAGAGAGAGAGAGAGAGAGAGAGGGTGGGAAGAAAGGGAGTAGAGTAAAAGGGGAGGCATACGAAAGGGTGGAACACATTCAAATAGGGTAAAAAGGACAAGAAGTTCACTACAGTAAGTGTCGGTCTGGGGCAAGACATGGAGGGACATGAAAAAAGTAATATGACGATCGACACATGTTTGGCACAGGTTTGATTTGCCCGGGGAAATCTGATCAACTTGAAGTGTTCAAGTGTTCCATAATACGCATGAGTGGAAGGGTCTTCAGAGAGAGCTTAAAGACAGGACGAGTTTGACTTTGAGGGTTTGAGAAGCCTTTTTACATAACTGCTTAGAGGGCAAAAAGGGGGGCCTACCTGCGTCTGCTGGGGGATGTTTAGAAAGTTGTTGTCCCGTGATCCGATGCTGACAAACCTGTTGGGAGCTGTGGAGCCTGGCGTGGAGTATGCTGAGAAAAGGGGGGGGGGGAGACAGGAAGAGAGAAAGAGAGGATATTCAGACTGCACACACACACACAGGAAAACAACAACAACAACAATGTGTGTACAAATACAAATACAAGTACAAATACTGTCATGGTGTTAATGTGAAATACAAAACACACATTTTTTCATCAACAATTAAAAATCAATGTAGTGAATACGTCTAAGCCACTGTGAAAACATTCCTTGTGTACATTTATTGCCATAGGCAATGAGAGTTGGAGAGCGGCAGAACCATTTCTTGAGTTTCAAAAGGACCCAGATGAAATGACATATTACAAATAGTTTGGTTCTGAGTCCCTTAATACCGCTTTGGAGAGATCTGAAAATGATACCAGTGCCTGTAGAACAATAGAAGCCTTTCAGGCAAGGGCCACTAAGGAACTACATTTAAATGTTTGTACTTTGTAATATAGCTTTGGAAAACACACATAAGATATAAAAAATTTAATGAGCTTGCCCTTCTCTTCTTCCACTCAGACGTCACTGAGAGGAAGAAATTAATCTTGTGCTAGACCATGATTGGCTGAATCGGCTCTCACTTAAGGCCTGAGGTTTCTTTAAGGGTCACAAGTGTAGTACTAAATTTAGGGCAGTTTTGAAGTGGGACAGAGTGGACTCCAGAGGTAGCTACACCAGCTACACCCTTCACAGCCATCAATGAGTCAGGGAGACTGGGAGAATGGTGTGTGTGATGTGGTTGGTGTGGAATAGTGGACTATATGGGCCTGTTTCCTACATGGATTAAGCCTAAAAGAAAACCTCAATGCAAATATCCATTGAAAGAGGCATTTAGTTTAGAGCTATACTTAATCCATTTACAGGAAACTGGTTATAATGTGTATAAGTCTCAAGAAGAGCAGTAGTGGTTTTGATTGGGTCATTTGGGATTAGCAGACATATAGATACATAAAGGACTTGAGACATCGATTGTGGTGAAAAACAAACAAACAAACAATTAAACTGACAAATCCAGGAGGTAGGGGAAAAACATAACAGACGTCAAACAAATACAAAAGAAGAAGAACAGGAATTGAGAACGGAAATTAAAAAGGGAGACAGAAGATTAGTTAAAAAAAAAAAAAACAGAGAGTAGTGCTCCGTCCAGTGCCCCTCACATGGTCAGTAAGACCTGTCTTGCCCTTTGCCCAAGCTGCCACCCTTGCCCGACACTCTGCCCTGCCCGACATGTGGGTTTGGACCAAACTGTGGGAGGAAGCTGCATGTGCTTCAACACGGCACACCCCTGTTGCTACCAATCGCAGCAGAGAATTGCACAGAATCAGCAAATGAATCCAAATTAACAGGAATAGCAACAGGAACATAAAATCAACATTCAAAAATTATACAAAATTAAAACAAAAATTCAAATGGAAATTCTTGCTGATATTAATACTGAGAAATAGATTGATGTTGGAAATGCCACAAAGAACTGAATGGATTTTTTTTTTTTTTGGAGTCCACAAGATAACTGCCCTAAATTTGTACCCTAACATCAAAACCAGACCTGAGAAGAGATATCTTAAGTGGAGGTGGGCTGGAGGCCATTACAGACCGCTTTGTCATGTTTCCAGGGTTTCGGAGGGAACTGTTTGGGGGGAGTTAACACAAGTTTACTTGGGGTAACTGAGCTAAAAAAAAAATGGGCACAGAACTCAACCTATGGGCTTCTCCACTGAGGAACCTACATTAAGCTCACATCTACAGGGCATGTGAGAACCTCTTCAAGAGAGGCTAGCCCATGGCATTAGATGTGAGGGCATGGACTGGGTAAATGCACCCTTGTGAGGGGGCATGAGGTAGAGCAGGGTGGAGGGCAAGTGATGAGTTCTGCTTGGATGCCAGTAAGCAGGAAAGTGGCGGGGAGCAATGCAGTGATCAGAAGGGGGATTGTTTGTTGTTCATTGGCATTGTTGTTGAGGTTATGTAGTTGACTGACTGATTGGTTTGGTTGGGGTTCTTTTTGATGGTGGTTAGCTCACTTGTTTCTGGGGCAATGGAGGGGGGCTGGGGGGGGGTCACTTACACGGAGATGTGGGCGAGGTGAGTCCGCCGTCAGGGGGCGTGCTGCTGGGTTTAGAGTCGGGCATGGGAAGGGGCACTGGGCGGGCCACCGGGGGGGGTGGAGGCAGCAAGAAGGAGCCCGGCATTTTGCTCTGGCCGCTCCCGTTTGGCTGCAGACAACACAAACAGGGTGAGGAAGGAGGGCGGAGGAGGACACGTGAGTGAGAAACTCAAGCCAAAAGCAAACAAACCCAGTAAAATAAAAATGAAACAGAAAAGGACAAAAAAAGGAAAAACGTTCAAAAGAAAAAGAAAAAAGAAAAATCCGTCAAAACAAAACCGCCACGACAGTGAGAGTGAGAGGAGGAGGACGAGGAGGAGGGAAATGAGAAGGAGTAGAGGGAAAGAAAAGAAGAGTAGGCGAAGGCAGAGGTGAGGAAGAGTGAGTTGTTTGTCATGATAAGTTTGTCGTCCGTCGAAGTGGAGTTTCGCATGAGTGTTTTTACATGTGTAAGTATGTATGTATGGGAGGCAACCATGGGAAACATCCACAAATGCAAACACGTGAGGTGTGATGTTCAGGCTCGGCCATCATGGAGAGCTGTGACAGGAGGGAGTGTCTCCAGGGATGGGGTGAATGATCGTGGGATAGTTCGCCGATGATGGGACCATCATAAAAAAAAAAAAAAAAAAAGTGTTGGGATTCGGGGCTACAAAATAAAAGCATCAACACCACAACCACAACACGTCAAGACGAATGATCGAATGTATAAAAAAGGCAAAAGTGCCAGAGGCTGGACAGGAATATGCTGGTTGGGTTTTGGGAATTTGTGGGTCACACACATACCTGACAGTGTGGGCAGAGCAAAACAATGGGGAAAAGGACCAAAACAAAAACAAAAACAAAAAACAAAAACCAAAACATTCAAATGTATTGTGGGTATGGGGGAGGGTAAGAGAGAGCACGGGCAGAAAACAGATGACAAAATATTTAGACAATACAGACTCCAATTACTCCCTTCACAACAGTTGCTACAACAACTAGGGCTGGTGGACACCAGAGGGCTTAACCCAAAATACTGTGGTGATCCCTTAAAATGTGTCCTGTTAAAGAGCTGGTCCTCTCTCACAACAGATGTGTCATTTTGGTTTTTGACTTAGACTACAACAGAGAATTCAGAGCCTTATACTGTTGTTAATTAATGCTGACATCCCCATGTATGTATGCATAGTCAGCAATGGAGGATGAGTTGCTTTTATAATGTTCCTTTCATTCCCTCACACTCTACCTCTACACTGCCTGACATTTTGCAGAACTGCAAGAAGTGTGTGTGTGTGTGTGTGTGCACATGTGTGTGTGTGTGTGTGTGTGTGTGTGTGTGTGTGTGTGTGTGTGTGTGTGTGTGTGTGCATGTGTGTGTGTGTGCGTCGTGTGTGTGTGTGTGTGTGTGTGTGTGTGTGTGTGTGTGTGTGTGTGTGTGTGTTTGTGTGTGCATGTGTGTGTGTTTTTGTGTGTGTGTGTGTGTGTGTGTGTGTGTGTGTGTTTTCTTGGGCGGAGGTATAAACGAAGGCCCCGGTTCTGTATATATCAGCTTTCTTGTTGGGTGGGTGTGGGTGGGTGGCTGAGTTGGGTGGGTGGGTGTCTGCTTACCTGGCCTCCGGCCTGCCCTGATCCGTCAGCGCATACGAACTGCACAAACTCCTTGAGCGGGTCCTGGCCCGGGTGGTGGTGGTAGCGGATGGTGGGGTGGGTGAAGTACGGGCTGGACTGCTGGATGATGGAGGGAGAGGGGAAGTGCAGGGAGGAGGCAGAGGCACGGGGGCTTCCTGCAGACGAGAGAGAGAGAGAGAGAGAGAGAGAGAGAGAGAGAGAGAGAGAGAGAGAGGGGAAGGGAAAAAAACAGAGGGATGAGACAGGGCCTGGCCAGAGTGAAAGAGCACAGGCTGTGCTGGAGGTGGACCCTGCATGGACACTACCCCAGGAGCAGAGCTGATGAGGGGAGGCTGACCCCTTCAGAGGGGCCAGCCAGAGACACAGTAGGTTTGGACTGGGATGAGGACAGAGCAGAGATACCACTGCACCACTGGATGGGCTAGGACACCAGAGATTCACTCTACATTAAATAGTAATGCCACTGAATGATGTACACACACAGAGAAACACACACAGACACACAAAGACACACACAGACACACACAGACACACACACACACACACACACACACACACACTTGTTACACAATAAAACCAAAATAAAGGAAGTTATTGAGCTGTGCGTTTCCCATTCAAAGTTCTATTGCTCAGGGTCTCGGTTCACCACACTAATTTGGCATTGAGATAATGTACGTGCGAGGACTTCCAATGGATATAATAAATAAATGGACAAATAAACATGGCTGAGACTATCTCCGGGTCGGCAGCCGTGCAGATGTGCTCCCATCTGCAGAGAGAGCTCAATCAAAACACGGCTCGAGAGCGGCAATGGGGACCGCCGGCAAACTCCTAGTGGCGGCAGAGGTCTGTTGCTTAGCCTTAGATAGATGGATGGCTTGCTAGCCCGCTCACTCGCTCGCTCGCTGGATTGGTATGGAGGGGAGCGGAGTGGCGTGGCGGGCCCAGTCCCTGGCCTCCCGGAGAGCCCGTGCCCTTCAGCCCTCCCCGCAGGGGCCCCAGCTGCCCGCACCCGCCTGCCAACTCCACACCGTCAGCCCGGGCGAAGGGCAGCGGCCAGCCTGGCCAAGGCTAACCACTGCAGCTCTCCCTCTTTCCCTCTCTCTTTCCCACTCTTCCTCTCTCTCTCCCTCTCTGCTTCAAGTTCACACACACACACACACACACACACACACACACACACACACACACACACACACAAACACACACAAACACAAACACAAACACACACACACACACACACACGCACACGCACACGCACACGCACACACACAAACACGCACACACACACACACACAAATAGATGCATATGTGACATAGTGGTGTACACATGGTTTGACCTCCTTCACTGGTAGCGTCTTTAATCCTTTTGCGGCTAGAGGGGTGAATTCAAGTTTAGTACAAGGTACAGTGCATCTGTCGATATGTCCACAAATGCATTTCCTGTATCAAAACATTAATTTGCTAAAATTCTGGATGAACTCAAATACTTTCATTTATCAGTATTTACAAACAAATAAAAAGACCACCGATGCAATACTGTCATGGTGGAACACCCTTAATTAAAGAGATCTAAGGGGCCAAGTAAGGTGTGGGCCCAGAAGAATTATCTTGCCTGAATACAGTGTATAATACATAGTGAATATGGCCTTATTTCCCCATAGACCACTACAACCTGTCAAACTGACCATGTCAGACAGTGTTAAAGCAACAGGGAATCAGGGCCTGCAGATATTAACTGCCGTATGCACAGCCAATGTGTTGGCTGGAAACTGCAACAGGTGATAGATTGATCAAGAAGATTAGAGAGATAGTGGCTGCCAGATTAAAGAAAAATAAAATCAATAAACAAATCAATTAAATGAAAACTGAAATTACAACATTGAGACCGGGAGGGTTGTTTTGGTGTGAAGACTACCACCCCAGATTTAAAGAGGAAAAAAGCCCCCAACCACAGACAGACAGACAGACTCCCTTGAGAGGTACAAGGACGTAGTAGTGCGGGGGTATGGGGAAGGAGAGGGGTCTTTAGTGGTTTGCCAGGATGTGAGAGGAGAAAAGTGGAGGGAAGGGAAAAAAACAGGAAAGCCAAACCAAAAAAAAAGAAAAAAATCAACACAAAAAAAAAATCAATCCCTTCACCACGAATAGTTAGCCGTTTATTTGGATTAGCCCCCTTTGCAGCTAGCCCCTCACCTCTCCCCGAGTCCCAGAGCACCCCAGGAGTCTGAGCGAGGGGGGAGAGGGGGCAGGGGCAGGGCGGGGCGAGGCGGATTGGAGTGGAGTGGGGCTGGGACAGAGCTGGGGCAGAGCGGGGGGTGGGTGAGGGGGGTTTCGGGGGTTTCAGAGGGGGGGTGGGGTGGGTGTCTCACCTGGTCTCACGCCCGCCAGCATGTGCAGCGGGTTGTGGGTGAAGGTCATGCGGGGAGGCCTCGTCTGGGGCGACAGGGCGCTGAAATCGAATTTCCCCGGCTTCTTTAGAGAACCAGGCGAGGAGAGTCCTGGCAAAAATGGGATCAACAACAAAAAAAAATAAAAATAAAAAATAAAACAAAAAAGAATAAAATAATAAAAAAAAATGGCAGAACAGAGATGTGGATTTAATGAACAGGATTTTTTTGTCGCTTTGATGTTTTTGATCTTCTTTTTAAATCAACTGATATAATGTCTAAAAAATTCCTTAAAAAAATTATTCTAAATGATAGTGTATTGATAGCAATGGTTGGATAACACATAAGATTTGCTCTACTTCTACAAGGTCTCTAGCCATCAACACTGGTATTTTAGGGTAGAGCAAAGTCCAGAGAGAAGCTTTGGACTGAAAGCAGCACTTGGTGTAAGAGGACTTGGGAGAGGACAGCAGGGAGGAGGCTATGGGCTTTTTGTAGCAAATCCCACACATTCAACTGCCTGTCAGTCAGTCTGTCTGTCTGTTTGTCTGCAGAGCACAGGATGCACACAGAATGATGAATGGAGAGTGGAGAGTGGGGAGTGGGGTGGGGGAGGTGGTGGTAGACTGGACTGTGCGTGGTCTGTGGGGGAGCTTGTGTTTTTCTGATCCATCAGCTCTTTGATAGACTGAGATATGGATGATGGGAGGAGAATTGACAGCACCCTTGTCTCTCTCTCTTTCAACATAAGTCACCTCCGTTCTGTTGGCCTGAACCAAACCATCACACCACATCATTAAAACACTCAGAAGGGCCTTGATTGGTATCTTCTCCAGACAGCAATGCAAACCACACATGTAGCAAAGTCACCAATCGTTTTTTGCTCTCACAAAGGAAAAAGGAAGGGTGAGAGATGGTGGCTTCCCAGAACCCACCACGAGAGCAGCTCAATTTACCGTTGCCTGTGGCCTGTCTATCGACATGGTGCTTGGTGCTACTCCACAACAGTGGCAGCGAGAAAATGGCACATTTCTTTTCATAATTTCCATGTAAAAAATGGATGGAGAACAAACACAAGCTGTTCGCTCCAAGCATCGAGCAGAAGGACAAAAGCCAACGGGAGGAGGAACGGGTAGCGGAAGACAGGAGTGAGAATAATGGGGGAGGAAGTGAGAGAAACTGAGGGAGGGGGGAAGGTAAGAAGAAGAAAAAAAGAGAAGGAGAGCAAATGAAAGAAAGTAAGAAAGAAAGAAAGAAAGAGTGTGACAGCGTGACCCGCACATATATAACAACATATTAAAGTGTCCTCCTACTTCTATAAATGTCGGTTGAGGCTGCCACAGCCAGTGCTCCCTTCTATGGAATATTCCACCATTTGGCAAAAACAAGAAGGCTAAGTATAGGCTAGGCTAACCAGATGACCCAGAAACACGGCCAAATGTGTCAGGGCAACGGAGGGGGGCACAAGCCTCAGGTTTATGATCACGGCTTCATGTGGCTGGTTTTGAGGGAAGTGATTTTGATATATGGTAATCCCAACACACAATTTCAGATTTGCCGGCTCAGGGAGACGCAGCCAAATGGAGTGTGTGACCTCGGCAAAACTTTGAGAGCTACTCTTGTCATTCCAAAAATATATATGATACTTTTTTAATCAAAAGCCAGCCTCACCAGGGATACGGAACACAGTGGAAATAGCCGTGACCACGACAAGAGGTCCACGAAAAGTGTGCACGCCGGCTGACAGTCGTGTGCTCCGCACAGACCGCATGTTTAAAAAAGAAAGCAGCCTGGTGCCAGTCCCTTTGAGATGATAAAGCTGTGTGTAACTGTAGCCACTGGCCAAGTCATTGTGAATGCACTCTTTTCAACTGTGATGTCACAGAGATTCTTTTTTATCTCCTTGCAATTACCCACAATTCCCTTCTCAGCCTGTGGAGCAGCTGGGCCTCGCTGAGCGTAGGCTGGTGTAGGTATGGCAACGAGGGAGGAAGGGGGGGGGGTGCCAAGGGACGGGAGGTGGTGGTGGTGTGAGCATGTGTTCTGCCTTTCTAAAAATGTGTGACGATGAGAGAGACAGAGAGTGAGAGAGAGAGAGAGAGAGAGAGAGAATGAGTGGGAGAGGATATGAAGAGATGTGATACATTTTTTTGGTGTGACGGTATTAATGCTTAAAACCATACACACATAACACCCACGCACACACATGCACACACTATCCCCTGTCATGCACCATTAGAGCATTTTAAATAAAGAGGATTTTAGGGGAATTTTTCTGAGTGTGTAAAAAAACTCATCTCAACTGTGGGGGCTAGCTGCGGGTGTGTGAGGAGGAGGCTGAGAGTGACGGTTAATAGAGATGCCTAACGCAACTACCCAAAACTGTAGAGATGCCAAACGCAACTACTGTACCCAAAGAGATCAACCATTGACACTCAACACTACCATTAAATACCAATCCCATACCAACATAAACACACTTTCAAAAGGAGGGAGAAAAAGGAATTTCAACTGACAAAAACATTACACTTCTCCGAAATCGCTCTTCTCCATTATTGTGATTTATGTGTCCATAGTAAATTGGCATAGACTGTAGCCTGATTATAAGCAACAGGGTATGATCACCTTTTGACTTTACGGTCATAGTGGCAATTTATGGTCATACCTGTAATATTTTTGTTTCACTTTTTAAAATGATCTAGAACATTTTACTGGATTAATGGTAAAGGAAAACTAAACTATTTTTCTCCTTTTCCTCCAAGCATATTTGCTGCTCACTGGCATGTTTTTACACTTTTTTTGTTTATAACAGAGAGGATTTTTTCTAGAGTGCTCTCTCATTCTGGGAAAGTTATTGCTCTTTCCAATGCATTTAGCTGTGAATGATGCAATATTAGCTAGATTAGAGGAGAATAATATTTTTCACATTCAAATTGTATGTCATTTGTAAGATTTGTATATGTGCATAAATTTGGTTGCAGCTGCTGTGCTTAATCAAAATTTTAATCTTCTTTAAATATATGCAGCATTGCCAGACGCTAAATAAAAGCTTTGAGAGTTAAAGCTAACAGAAGTTACTATGATCTTACTCCTTCCTGTGAGTGTGGCCCTGTTTGTGTGTTTGTGTGTGTGCTTATGTGTGTGCTTATGTGTGTATGTGTGTGTGTGTGTGTGTGTGTCGTTTTGTTCTCTGTTATTTCTCTGTCCAACTCCTGGCACAACGCTCGGGCAGACTGGCAGCCAATCAATTGCTCCCATGACCCTCCAGTCTCGCCACGCTAACAAGCTGGCCGCCACACAAGCCTCAGACTGCCTCCGAATGGCACACACACACACACACACACACACACACACACACAACATGCACACACCCCTCCTGCCAGGACACGAACACACACAAAACCCCAAACAAAAAGTCTGTTCACGCAAACATACAAATAAACCTCCACATCTCGCCACCAAGGCTTTCATGGCTCTCCACAACCGAAGCAGTGGGAGTGGGTTTCAACTCTGCCTCGTGTCACTAACAAACAAACAAATAAATAAATAGGTAAATAAGCAATAGTTTCCCCCCAAAAGCGGTACGCCACAAATTATGGCCACAAATGGCTTTAAAGGCAGACTGGGGCATGCATAGGGGGAAGCTTAACACCATAAAACCAGGCGCAGGGGGAGCAGCTGAAGCCATGATGAATGGCATCCTCACCTTCTGCCAGGCTTGGAGCGTTTCATTCAGGTGGTGAATCACCTTTGGAGCAGAACATGTCTTCCCTTCCCTCTCTCTCTCTCTCTTTCTCCCTCTCTCACACACACACACACATTTAAACGTACGCATACACACACACATTGGCGCTCTCACACACACACACACACACACACACACACACACACACACACACACACACACACACACACACACACACACACACACACACAGAGGCACACCACCACCACCACTCCCATCATCACCATAACAGATGTCTTCTGTAACCCAGTAGCTCCCATTGCTGTCGACACATGGAGGCACCATCTGGACCGGAGCTCCACGCCTCACCAGATTGGGTGTGTGTGTGTGTGTGTGTGTGTGTGTGTGTGTGTGTGTGTGTGTGTGTGTGAGGGAGAGAGAGAGTCAGAGAGAGAGCATGTGTATGAGGGAAATTTTGAAGACAGAAGGCCCGTCGCGTAGAGACAACACACCTGAGTGCATTTTGTCTTGTTTGTTTGGGTTAGTCTGCTTGCATGAGTGTTTTGTGTGTGTGTGTGTGTGTGTGTGTGTGTGTGTGTGAATGTATGCATGTGTGTGTGTCTATGTCTGTGAGCATGTGTGCACGTGTGTAAGTATGTGTGTGTGCACACACAAACTCCTGTGCATCTTTCATGAGTGCTGTGCGCATTTGAGTGTGACAGGTGGGAGTCCGCAGCACACTGCTGCCTGAATAACCGGCTCAGCATAGTCTCCTTCATGGCAGCTGAGCCCAGCTCAGCACCACACACACACACTCTTACCCACAACTCCCTGCCTCACCATAACAACCGCATCCGTTGCCACACAGGCTGGGCTCTGGCACACCAGCATGCTAACACGCTAGCCAAGCAGCACTAGTGCCTGAGGCTGCACAGCTTTGCCCGGTCCCCGGGTGTCCAGTGACATAACCACAGAGACAGCAGGCAGGCCCATTAGTGCTCCCTTCATTAGAGTCAATGCAATCATACGCTGATGAGGTACGTGAGGCCAGAAAAAAGAAGAGGATGCTTAGAAAGAGAGCGAGAGAGAAAAGAGAAGAGAGCGAGAGACATATTCAGAGAGGGGAAAAGAAACAAAGAGCAAAAAATTTAGGAAAGGAGAGAGAGAGAGAGACATACAGA
>NC_063194.1:17655257-17662757 GCF_017589495.1 Alosa alosa
GTATAGTATGTGTATGTGTGTGTGTGTGTGTGTGTGTGTGTGTGTGTATGAGTGTGTGTGTGTGCAAGTGCACATGTGTGCATGTGTGTGTGTATGCGTGAGTGCGTGTGTATGAGGGAATATGCATATGATTTTTATGCCTCGGGGAGTGTGAATGATATGGAACATTGATGGGGCATGCTGACCACAGTGGAGTTTTGGCTAAAGGGACTCACAACAATAAGTTAGAGTCAAACAACGCCATTACTTAAAGTAGTACCTTATGGACATCTACAATAACATGAAAACACCTGCAGCTAAGTAGAAGAGATACTGTACATTATTACTGGGACAATGTGTGGCTGACTTAATTTGGTTAATTATCCAACGATAACACTCTTCCCATTTTGAGGCTTAATACAATAAACAAATTGAAAAGACATGAAATGTAAATAAAAAATTCATTAAAAAATAATTGGGATTCATTAACTTATCTGCCACAGTTCTTAGTTTAACCTCATGGACAGACCCCAAGTTTAATTAGTTTTTACTCAGATTTATCATATTTTATTTAAACTTTTCTTCCCATATTCAAAAGACTTTCTTTATATAAAGGTCACAAAATGTACCCAATGTAATTTATTTTGAAGCTTTCACTAATTAACAAGATAAGAGGGGTGGAAAATGGTGGCATGAACTATAGTAAATTGTATTTAAGCAGGAAATATTCAATATTTATATCTGCAAATAAATACAGTACATCGGATCCCTTCACTCAATTTTCCTAAAGTTTTTTTAAGCTTCATATGAATGTTTAAATTTCACATTTCAAAAAAGCAGGTTCTGACTCAGCATCCCTTGACTACAATTATTCGGCATGAAAAACTAAAGCTCACCCTTTAACATGTATTAGGATGTGTTGAATTTGAACATAATAACTGAAAATATTACTATTCAAGAAGTCAAGCATAACAATAAATAAAACATTTCTAAAGCCATGAATTCACATTTAGTATTAAATCTGGTCAAGATGTACTGCACCACTTGATTACATTTCATTTTACCAGTTGTAAGAAAACCCAGATTTCAACCCAGATCACACATTCCAACAGTGTGCCATCAGCTGGATCACCGAAGACACATGCAGCCCAAAAGTCTTTTATCATGTAACCTTGAAGATTGTTTGTTTGGTAATTCAAAGCTAGGAACATTGTATTCCACTGTGCACTGTACAAATTAGCTAAAAATGCAATCTTCTAAAATAAATCTGTACTATACTTTGCCATTTCCACTGAGATGAAAACTATGGACATTTCTGAGAGCCACAAAATGTACATGCTTTCATACTATCCTGCCCTATATCCAATTACTGATAGGCCACCGGTAGGCCCACCAGTACACAGCTACAACATGTCCAAAGTGGGTGTTTTCATGCATGCTTGAGCATAATGGGGTTTTCTGAGGTCACCAGATAAAAGTCCCTGAACTCTCTCTAGTCTGAAAGTACTCTGGCACAGGTTCATGATTTGGTTAGGGTGGGCAGGGGTGGGCTGATGACAGGGATGGGAGTGAATGGCTGTGATTGAGTGGGTGAATGGGCAATGGAACGTTTGGAATAGGAGGAGGTAAGCAGATAAATGGGTGGCAAAGGAAGAGGAGGAGGAGGAGGAGGAAGAGGAAGATGATTAGGAAGAGGAGGGTCCCTGTACCTGCATCCACGTCGTTGGGCCAGCCGCTGGGCTGGGAGCTGCCACCAGGTGCAGGAGAGCGTCCAGTCGTGTAGAAGACATCATCCACCGGGCTCTCCATCTCACTGTCATCAATGGACTTGCGCTTGTTAGAGCTGCAACACAGGACAGAGAGAGGGAGAGAGAGAGAGAGAGAGAGAGAGAGAGAGAGAGAGAGAGAGAGAGAGAGAGAGAGAGATGCATAGGGAAGGATAGAGAGATGTAGGGAGGGGATGGTGAGTTTCTAAGAAAATCACACAGCACATGATAACTCTATCTAAATATGATGGTGACTTTGAAGTCCTCTTATTGCATTAAGGCTGGAGTTGCACTTATTGAAGGTTTCCACAGAGGGACAATTATTCTACAAAAAGCTAAAGCACAGACTTGGAGGGGGAAAGGACTTTGGATATACTGTCTTACTATTCTCTGTACTGTTGATATTCATTTCAGTATTTTCATGCGTGGCTAAGTGTGACGGACTGTGACATTGTTCGTGTAATGGATTTAGTGGGCAAATACTTTAGCAGTTAAGCCATATCCATTCTGGCACAAAACGCTACTCAGGAAATCTGGCGACAGAAACCTTTGCTGCTAAATGGGTCTTAAAATCAGAGCATGCTACATTAAGACCTGACACTCCTGTGCATAGACTTGGAACAGGAGTACGGAGCCTTGAGAGGTGTGCTGGGAGCACAGCCCCACTCTGTTACAACACGCCCTGCTACTCCCAGCACACATGGGATTCTCCTCATTGCACATTAATTTAGATGGATTAGTGGGTTGGGACATATCTGAATTTGAGCCCCTTTGACAGATTGAATCAGGTGTGATTTGATGACGTGCTGGACAATCATCTTTGACTGCCCATCAGTAATGACCCCTGAGGTTCGGCGAGTTGAGTCAGGGGCTGATGGACATGTACTGTATTTGGATATGAGTGTACGTCTGAGAGGTGTTTGGAGGCTATGAGGGAGGGGTGGGGATGGTTAAGATGGAGTGGGTATTACTACCTCCGAGGGAGACTTGCATAAAGCTCCATCTCAGTCCTGCAGCATGAGAAAAACAGGGGCAGAAAGGACAAAGAGAGAGAGAGAGACAGAGACAGGGACACAATGACAGAGAAGGGAAAAGAGAGAAGAAACGACAGAGAGGGAGGAGAGGAAAAGGGAAAAGAAGAAAAATAGACAAAAAGGCAGACAGGAAAGAGGGAGAGGAAACGAAAATGGCAAACAAGAAGAGAGATTATCATATTTAGCATGTAGCAGAAGTGATAGATAGATAGATAGATAGATAGATAGATAGATAGACAGGAAAGAAAGAGGTAGACAGTAGAAAGAACAGCAGTTGGCAGTACAAAGACAGGCTAGCTCAGAAAACGCAGATCAAGTCATGCAGCTGTCAGAGTTAGTACAGAAGCAAACAGAGTCCTCACAATGTTACAGGCACTGAAGCGTCCCCACTACACAGAGAAATACACACAGGACTCAGGGCCCTACTGTACCAAACTGGCCCAAGTGATCAGAGAATGTTTACTGTGTTCTAGGTGTGAGATACACCTTTATGGACACAGATGGAGATACACCTTTATATACACTCTGTGTGTGTGTGTGTGTGTGCATGTGTGTGTGTGTGTGTGTGTGTGTGTGTGTGTGTGTATGTGTCCATGTGCGTTCATACCTGGTGGAGGGGGTGGAGGTGATGGATCGCCGGCCCAGGGTCACCTGGTTGATGTTGTAGTAGCCTGGGCTTTCCAGATCGGCCAAAGAGAAGTTGGGTCCAGTCGCTGTGGCAACCGGAGCTGGTGACAAGAGAGAAGGGGTGGGTGCAGGGGTACCACAGGAGCAGAAGTCAGGCACATTCAAGGACTCTAAGCTTTGTCCAGGATTCATTATTACATACACATTTGTTATTAACGACAAAATAGAGGTACATGTTGTGGTAAATTGGTGTTAAAGCTGAGTATGTGTCCATTTCAGGTGAAAGCAATCCATTTATATAAACAAAACACACGTTGTCTATGTCAGAAAATGAAGAAATCTCTATTACATCAATACTAATAAAAATAATTATACAGGACAAGCTGTCAATGACTAAGATTGTCGCAATTGTGTGAAAGGAGCTGCCACTGTAAAAAATAAAAAATAAAAAATTGGACACAAGTTCCAAGAGCCTTGAAATGTGAAAGAGATATGAGGGAAACGAAAAATAAGTTATGAAATGGAGGAGAGAAAAAGAGAAAAGAGGTGAGGACAAGAGAGTGGGACAGGGAGGAGGGGAGGAGCGCTATGATGGAGTGCAGGTGGTGTTGATGAGTGGACCAGGGAGAGAGAGAGGGGAGAGAGAAGGATAGAGAGAAGGGAGAAGAAAGAGAAGGGGGGAGAGAGAAGAGGAGGGAAGAGGAGAGGGGGAGAGAGAAGACAGAGGAGAGATGGGAGGAGAGGGGAGAGAGAGGAGAGAGGGGAGAGAGGGGGAGAGAGAAAAGACAGAGGAGAGAGGGGAGGAGAGGGGAGAGAGAGGAGAGAGGTGCAGGGGGCCTCGGCAGTGCAATGGCGGAGGAGTGACTCACTCTGAGAGACGCGGACCAGCTCGGCCACGTTCCACACTCCCGAAGTCACAAAGCAGTCCTGGAAACTCAGATGCCCTGGAGACCGACAGAGGGGGAAGAGAAGTTTAAAAACAAGTACACAGACACACATTCATGCACACACATACATGTACACGTATACACACATAACGCACACACAACACACACACATTGACACACACATAACATTGACAGACACACACACACACACACACACACACACACACACACACACACAAAACAAACACACACAAAACCATCAAGTATTTCAGGCAGGAATATGTACAAGAGGCTGTGTTCAGAATTGCATCACGTTAAGTGCATATAAGGACAAGGGATGATGAATAGTTGTGTGTGTGTGTGTGTGTGTGTGTGTGTGTGTGTGTGTGTGTGTGTGTGTGTGTGTGTGAGAGTGTGTGTGTGTGTGTGTGTGTGTGTGTATGTGTGTACATTTTGACTGTGAACTATCTCTATGAAGGATCTACGCATATGCCCACACTCCCATCAGTCTGTGTGCATCTGTGCATGAATGTGTGTATGTTTGCTTGGATGCAGTTGAGATGTTGATTTTTCCCTTTGAGGAATAACAAAATGCCTTTGTGTTTATGTAAACATGCATATGTTGATAGGAACATTAACTGTCATATGTGAGTGAAACGTTATACGACTTGAGTTATGGATTTGGTGAGAGTGAGTACAGTGTCTGTGTGGTGTGGATATATACTTATAGAGTGTGTGTGTGTGTGTGTGTGTGTGTGTGCGTGTGTGTGTGCGTTTAGGCTTGTGTGCTTACATGTGTTTATGTTGTGTATGTGTAGGTCTGTTATGTGAGTCTTTATATGTGTATGCATGTGGTTTTTGTGTGCTTCTGTGCTTGTGTGCGTGTTTGTGTGTGTGTGTTCATGTGTGTATTGTGGTCGTGTGCGTATTGCCTATGTGTATGCCTGTATGTGAGTCTTTGTCTGTGTGTATGCCTGTGGTTTTTGTGCACTGGTGGTGGTGCTGTGTGTGTGTGTGTGTGTGTGTGTGTGTGTGTGTGTGTGTGTGTGTGTGTGTGTGTGTGTGTGTGTATTGATGTGCGAGCGCGGTGTGTCCGGGCCTCCACGGGTGACTGGGCTGCAGCAGTGCACCCATCCCAGCGCTGGTTAACCACAGCGTGGCCGGCGCATGAGCTCAGAGCCGGGCGGAGCGGCAGCCATGTGGTTCCCATCTTCCCGCTTAGACGTCAGGGTGATTTATGAGCCTCTCTCCCCGCTCACAGCCAGCCCTGCTACGGCCACAGCCGCCCAGCCTCGCTGTAATAAACCCCACCGAGCTTGCTGCGTACATGTGCGTGTGTGTGTGTTGAGTGTGTGTGTTTGTAAGTGTATAAGGTTGTGTGTGTGTGTGTGTGTGTGTGTGCACAACTGCATTTGCCTTTAATATTTGGCATGCACAGATGCACTGTAGTTTTCGTGCATTTGCATGTGTGTGACTTTGGGGTGTTTGTGGTGCTCTGCTGTCAGAACTAGTTTGATGTGACAGGAGCTTACCACTGTCATTAAAGTGCACTTTGCTCTTGGCTAGTTTATGCTAATGTCTTTGCTCATTTGTTTATTTTCTGTGCAACTCAAAAATAATAAAAACCCTATACAAAGTTGGGGACTTGTTTTGAGAGGAGTTTTATGATATTGTGTGGATGGACAACCAAAATCCTGTCTTGGAAAGAATCCAGGGACTAAAAGGACATAGTAATTGTGCAGAGCTTTTCCTGTAATGCAGGTGAAGGAGAGGTGTCATCTGGTGCATGTTACATTTCACATGTGGCCTTTCTGACTTACCATTGGGCGGAGGCTTGATATCTGCGTCTCCCTGCTGGTTGGAATTGTCAGATTGCTGGGACTCTGCTGAATGGAAAGACAGGCAGAAAAAAAAAACAGAGAGAGAGAGAAAGAGAGGGAGAGAAAAAGATAAAATGGTTAGACTCAGGACAGTTCTTTGGACCGGGCCCAAGGGCATGAGCCCGAAGCAGAAGCCCCCCTCTGAATACTTTCCCTGATATGGTCGTTAGCATGACTGACCAGGAGAGCCACATTTCAATCTCTGCACTACAAGGCTGCAAGTCACCATAATATGATATGCTATCATACAGTAAGTGCAATGCTGAGGCCTATCAAGGAGAACAAGGGCCCACTGTATCATACAGGGCCCTATCACAGACCTGACCGGTCCATCACACAAGCAGTGGGCCCCACTGAGCTGCTCAAGGCCTGCTTTCATTTGTTCTTTCTGGCAGGGAGAGCCAGGTCCTCCTGTGACCTGGGGCTGCTTTGACGGCCCTGTAACGGGAGCACCAGGCTTTTGGAGCGTCGGCCCAGCGCCGTTTGCACAGCTTCCCTCATGGATCTTAATCTTTGACAGTTAGGCAGTAAAAGGTGCAGTCCCAGCGGTTGTTTCATTTGGCCACCATTTTTTATTTTTTTCAAATTCTTTGCACTTGGCGTAATGTAAAGGTTTCTTAGCCGCGTATAGCTCCTCGGGTCTCTGAGTCTTTGTTTTGATTCTTTAGCGAGCGCTATTCTGGGTGAGCGTTCTCAGAATTCACACTGTACAGCCATCGTGCTCGCACCACAGTGTCTGAGCTGTCAACATGCTAACTGTCTGTTGACTGTGGTCTGTGCTTACTTAAAGGCTTCTTAAAGCAACCCACGGCAACACATTTCCTGGCGCGGCCATACCACCGGTGCACCGCTGGTGCGAGAAGCTAAGGACGAACAGGAAAGAAATGACCGGCTTGGGGTGAAAATGGGAGGGGGAGGGGATTGAGCGTGTAAAAGAAGAAAATATTAAGCCTGAAAAGACAGAAAAGCCGGTGAAAAGAGAGAAAAGTTCAATCTTTCTCCCTCCCCATCTCCAGTATGTTCTCCCATCTCTCCTGCTCTCCCTCTCTCCCTGTTCTCTCACTGCTGTTGCTCTGTGGAATCCTGGCAGCCATCTTAGCGCTTGGCAGCCATCTTAGCATTGGCGGTACCAATGCATTCCTTGCTTCGCTGACGCCAAGCCCCACGCCCCAACCCGCGCCGCACAAACAACTCTCCAGACGGCCTTAAAGAGCCTTAAAAAAAACACAGCAGGCCAAAAAAGATAGCAAAAAGTTCTGGGAAGCACACCAAAGTGTTAACAGGCCACGAGGAGGGCAAACGGGCGAACTACTGCGAGCGACTCCTT
>NC_063194.1:17670257-17672757 GCF_017589495.1 Alosa alosa
ACAAAGGAAGAGATGCTTCTATGTGCGACTGTTTCCCCAGAACCACTGAGGCCAGAGAAGAGCTCTGTGAGTGACCTGACCCACAAGCCCACATGGGGCCCTACTGGGCCAACGCGCCCAATGAAAAAAGCTCTTGGAGAGAACGCAGTGCAATCTGAGGTTGCACACTGTGTCCTGCCGAAAAGACTTTTCCATGTAAAATGGCTTAGTGCTGTAAAGAGTCATAATAGAGGATGTGTTTGGAAGTATTTATGCATTAACACGGGCTTAGGGTTTTTGGCATGCAGGAAAGAGTGACATACTGTCATGTGTAATTAAAACAAGAGCAGTGACTGGATTGGGCCACCAGATGGCGCTTGCTGGCAGGGAGCTCAAAGCACATGGAAAAGAAATCTGCCCTGAGAGGTAACGGTTGAGGGAGAGGGAGACAGAGAGAGGGAGAGAGCGAGAGAGGGAGAGAGAAAAGGGGGGAGAGAGAGTAAGACTGTGGGAGAGAAAATGAGAGGAAGGGGAAAGAGGTCTGTGTTCTGTATTCTGGAAGCCACAAACAACACAAACAAAACACTCCAGAGCTTTGGTGCTCACGCTCTATCTCACACCTCCATCTTAAAGGGCCGACTCTTGCCAAAAATGGCTGTGCTTCTTTGGACTGGCCCCTTCAGTGAGCAGTGCCTAGAATCACGAGCAGACACTTGGACACAGGCAGACACACACACACACACACAGACACACACAACCAGAACAATGACCAGTTGCACCTACAGAACCTATAGAAATATGAGACGGTCATGAGGACACAGAATGAATGTGAAAGTGTGCTAGTGCGAGTGTGTGTGTGTGTGTGTGTGTGTGTGTGTGTGTGTGTGTGTGTGTGTCTGTGTGTGTCTGTGTGTGTCTGTGTGTGTGTTTGTAAGTGCGGTAATGTGGTTATGTGGTTACGTGTATCTTCTGTTTGGAGGGAAGTTGGTCTATATGCTTGGGGGAGTGTGGATCATGTGATGCTGCCGTGTGCCAGGGAGAGGGAGATGGAGGGCTACAGAGGGAAGGAGAGAGGGAGAGAAAAAGAGAGAAAGAAGGGGGGTAGAGGGAGAAGGGAGGTAAAGGAGGCGGGGGGGTGGGGTGGGGTGGGGTAGGGGGTGGGAGAGCTGTGGGAACACCAGGCCTTGCCAAGAAAGACGAGCAAAGGGAGAATAAAAGGAAAGAGAAAAGAAAGAGAGACTTGTTGGCAGAGAGTGGGGGAGGAGAAAGTGAGAGTGTGTGTGAGTGTGTTTGTATCTGAGTGTGTGTGTGTGTGTGTGTGTGTGTGTGTGTGTGTGTGTGAGAGAGAGAGAGAGAGACAGACAGAGAGAGAGCAAGCAAGTATATTTATGAGTCTCAGTCTGTGTTTGTGTGTATATGTGTCTTCGTCTCAGCGTGAGTGTGTCTGTGTGTGTGTCTGTCTGTGTGTGTGTCTGTGTGTGTGTGTGTGTGTGTGTATAGTTCTCCTAAATTCTGCCATGATGAAGATGAGGCTGAGGGTGGCATGCAGGAAAGAGGGGAGATTCCAAACAGGCAAACACAGAGACACCCTGAGAAAGGGGGGAGTGGGGTAATCAGGACCCACATCGCAGCCAACGTCTGCCAACTAGGCACCCAGCTGGGCCGGTGCCATACTCTACTACCAGCCACTACCACACAGAGAGACAGGGGGAGACAGGAAGAGGGGCAGCAAGGAAAAGAGGAATAGAGAGACAGAGGCAGAGAGAGAGAGAGAGAGAGAGAGAGAGAGAGAGAGAGAGAGAGAGAGATTCAGAAGAAGAGGGAGAGGGAGAGAGATACCCTTACTTTAAAATTAGCAACAGATAGACACCAAAATACAAAGGAAGGAGGAGAGAGATGCCTTAGTACATGCCATG
Source organism: Alosa alosa (assembly GCF_017589495.1). Lineage (NCBI taxonomy): Eukaryota > Metazoa > Chordata > Actinopteri > Clupeiformes > Clupeidae > Alosa > Alosa alosa. The sequence continues at coordinate 17,672,153 of NC_063194.1, forward strand.
ATAGATGGTTATATGCGGGTAAGGAATATACACATACTGTATTGTGTCTGTGTGTGTGTGTGTGTGTGTGTGCGTGTGTGTGTGTGTGAGAGAGAGAGAGAGAGAGAGAGAGAGAGAGAGAGAGAGAGAGAGAGAGATAGTTAGGAGAGAGAGAGTGCCACAGTGGGAGTGGATTGTGCAGTCTAGTGTTTGCTTGTGTTGATGAGAAACACACAGAGAGTAAGGGCATAGGGACTGTGTGTGTGTGTGTGTGTGTGTGTGTGTGAGTGTGTGTGTGTGTGTGTGTGTGTGTTTGTGTGTGTGTGTGTGTGTGTGTGTGTGTGTGTGTGTGTGTGTGTGTGTGTTTGTGTGGCCTATGAGTGACCTGTGAGTCTGTGTTGTTATGGAGGTTGTGGGTGCAGTGACCTGGGGCTTTTGGCAAGAAAGGAAGCCATTATTTCACTAGCCTCTCTGCCCTGCAGTCTGGGCCTGCTCACTCTACTGTACCAGCACACACACACACACACACACACACACACACACACACACACACACACACACAGAGAGAGAGGGAGAGAGAAAGAGAGAAACATGTCCCTGCCCGGTCTGCTACAAAGCCACCAGTG
>NC_063194.1:17677757-17697757 GCF_017589495.1 Alosa alosa
GAGAGAGAGAGAGAGAGAGAGAGAGAGAGATGAGCTGGGGGTGTGAGGGGGGGTTTGAGGCAAACAAGTGTGGACAAAACAAACCACTCGACCGACCAAAGTCAACGACGTGCAGGAAAGGAAGGAGGCGAGAGAGAGGGAGTGAAAGTGAGGGAGAAAGAGAGAGTGAGAGGGAGTAACTTTAATGGAGTTGGGTTGTGGAAAGGGAAGGGGCAGGGGGGGAGGGGGAATAGGGGGTAATTGTTTTATTTTTTTCGCAATTTAACTTTAATCAGAAGCAGAGGCACTTTCCCTTCGGAAAAACCATGACGAAAAGCAAAGTTTACATGAGCTAAGAACTGAGCAGGACAAATGGGGGCTGGGTGTGTGTGTGTGTGTGTGTGTGGGGGACAAACAAACAGAGAACACTACTGACTAACAGCTGCATGACGAACTCTGAGCCAACAAGCCAGGGAGCTGGAAATGCAGAGAGGAGAGAGAGAGAGAGGAGAGAGAGAGAGAGGAGAGAGAGAGAGAAAGAGAGAGAGAGAGAGAGAGAAAGAGAGAGAGAGAGAGATGGAGGGAGAGAAAGAGAGGTTGTGGCACTCTGTGGTTCCCTGCAGACCTGTCTCAGAGCACAACGACATTCTGACCTCACCGCAGGGCCTTAGAGCTGGACACACACACACTCACAAACACACACACACACAGATAGAGAGGTATGCAAATACACACTCACATTGAGTCATGCCCACACACACGGACAGACACACGAAACACAAGAAAATGACATGGGAAATGCACATATACTGTGCATGCAACTGCAGACAGGATGGGTAGATGTACAAGTAAACACACAAAAGCAGATGTGCTTGTGCAAGCACACACTCATACACATGAACACACACACACACAGATAGAGAGGTATGCAAATACACACTCACATTGAGTCATGCCCACACACACGGACAGACACACGAAACACAAGAAAATGACATGGGAAATGCACATATACTGTGCATGCAACTGCAGACAGGATGGGTAGATGTGTACAAGTAAACACACAAAAGCAGATGTGCTTGTGCAAGCACACACTCATACACATGAACACACACACACACAGATAGAGAGGTATGCAAATACACACTCACATTGAGTCATGCCCACACACACGGACAGACACACGAAACACAAGAAAATGACATGGGAAATGCACATATACTGTGCATGCAACTGCAGACAGGATGGGTAGATGTGTACAAGTAAACACACAAAAGCAGATGTGCTTGTGCAAGCACACACACACTCACAAACACACACACACACAGATAGAGAGGTATGCAAATACACCTCACATTGAGTCATGCCCACACACACGGACAGACACACGTAAAACACAAGAAAATGACATGGGAAATGCACATATACTGTGCATGCAACTGCAGACAGGATGGGTAGATGTGTACAAGTAAACACACAAAAGCAGATGTGCTTGTGCAAGCACACACTCATACACATGAACACACACACACACAAACACACACAAACACACACAGTTTGCGTGTCCAGTAAGCGGGCCTGTTGCTGTGCTGTGTCTCCTGAGACCTTGCTGACCCGTCTCAGTGGGACGCCTCTGCCGCTCTCATCCCGCTCATCCGTCTTCATCCTCCTCCTCTTCCTCCACTTAGGGCTCTAATCCCCCCGGGCTTTACATACTAAAACTCTCCCCAGAGCTCAAGACTCTCAGCTCCTCATCAAATGAAAAACACAGGGGAGAGCAGCGGAGGACTGGGAAGCCATGTGTGTATGAGAGCATGCGTGCGTGTGTGAAGGCATGCGTGTGTGTGTGTGTGTGTGTGTGTCTGTCTGTGTATGTGTGTGTGTGTGGGTGTGTGGGGGGCACAGGATTCATGAGATGGGAATGGTTAGGCGATTTGGTTTAAAGGCCACTCACCCCAAATCCTAGCCCCCCACACACACACACACACACACATCCCCCTGCTTTGGTGGTGACATAACTGCTCCTAGCCCTCTCTCCTCATCATCCCTCTTCATTTGATTTCCGTTTTTTTTACTCTTTCACTTTGGTCAGGTTTCCTATTTTACCTCTCTTCTCTCTCTCTTACTCTTTCCTTCACAGTCTCTCCCTCTCTCTCTCCCTCTCTCTCTCTCCACTTCTCCTTCCCTAGGCGTTGCTCTGTGGCAGGCCAATCGGCACGCTTGCTCCACTCCTTCATTATTTTGAATTTACGGCCTGCTGGATTTGGCCTGGCTGTCTGGGGGGACTCTGGCCAGCCTGGCAGCAGCCAGCCAACCTCACTCATATAAAAAGTCACATCAAATCAACTTTAATGAATAAAAAAGCCACACCATGGCCAAGAGCTACACACACACACACACACACACACACACACACACACACACACACACACACACACACACACACACACACATACTCTCTCCCACACACACACACACACACACACACACACACACCAGCCTCTCTCTTTCTCTGTCTCCCTCTCTCTTTTTCACACACACACACACACACACACACACACACACACACACACACACACACACACACACACACACTCACACTCACTCACATTTACAGAAATACACAACTAAAATGCTAAAAACCTAGAAGTGAAGTGAATTCTGTCATCTTTGGGGACACAGCCATCTCTTGAAAATTACCTCCTCTAAATACGAGTGACTATTTGTGTGTGTGACTAACTGCATACTCACATCTTTTCCAATGAAGCTCAACCCCACAAACAATTACAAAAACATCATTAGGAGTGAGCCTCAGCAGTGTGCATGGCCACCGAAACACCCCACCTTACTTACACACACAGACACTTTCTCTTCAGCCCAAAAGTGACACTGTAAGACACTGCATGAGTGTGCATGCTCTCATCTCTATGACAGTCTAACAGGCTCAACAGGAACAACTTTGTCAGCAACATTCCCGGCAACTATCATATCTCATATCAGGGGCTCACAAAACCTTCCCTAGTGCTCCACTTTCACCTGCCCCCTTCTCTTCCCTCCCCTCCCACTCCAAACCCTTGAAATGCCCCCCTACACCCCCCAACCCCCCTCCTGCTCCAAACCCAGCTCAGAGGCTCAGCACAGCCCTAAAGCCTCAGTGCTAAAGCCGTAGGTTATGTAAGGTAAAGCCCTAAATCTCACCACGCCTGATGTTACATATTACTGTAATTGCAAATGAAAAAAAGAGTCAGATAGAGACAGAGAGAGAAGAGAGAGAGAGAGAGGGGGGTGATGTGGGAATGGGTGGAGGAGGAGGTGGAGGGGGGGGCAAACAGATCAGGAGGACATGAGACGAAGAGGGAAAGAGAGAAAGAAAGAAAGAAAAGAAAGAAAGAGGGCAAAGGGGAAGAAAGGGAGAGGCAGATGGAGAGGAGAGAGAAAAAGAGAGAGAGAAAGAGAGAGAGAGAAAGAGAGAGAGAAAAAGAGAGAGAGAGAGAGAAAGAGAGCGAGAGAGAGAGGGATGGTGGGTGGGAGGAAAAGGGTGTGTGGGTGAAAGTGGGAAGAACGAGTGAAAGAAGGAGTGCAGTACGCTGTGCAATTGCTGACGCAACAGGTCCTCTCAGTGTTTGGAGCGATGACCTACTTTTCCTTTTACAGGGAGATGGATTCAACCAAAAAAGCGCGGGCAGAGAGGGAAAGAGACGGCAAGTAAAAGAGAGACAGAGAGACAGAGAGAGAGAGAGAGAGAGAGAGAGAGAGAGAGGAGAGAGAGAGAGAGGAAAAGAGAGAGAGAGAGAGAGAGAAGAGAGAGGGAGAGAGAGAGAGAAAAGAGAGAGAGAGACAGAGAGAGAGAGAAAAGAGAGAGAGAGACAGAGAGAGTCAGAGAAACAGGAAATCCAATAAAGACAACTGTGTGGATTCATCAGGGGTCATAAAGTTACAAACTGTTCTGTCGATGCCATCCAGTTAGCCAACCAGGGCTGATTAATCACAGCCAGCATGGCACTTACTTATGCATGTTATGACAGCATCACACACATACACACACACACAAGTGCAGCATTGTGTGAAGGATTGCACAATGTCAGAAATGAAAGGGAAATTGAAACAGGTTGTGTGAGGGCATTGTTCTTTAGTGTGTGTTTGGAGATGGGTGTGTGTGTGTGTGTGTGTGTGTGTGTGTGTTTATGTTTATGTAATAGCTGTCAGCGCACTCCTTGGCTGTAATAATTTAGTAATCATATTTGCATACAAAAAATGTGTCCACTAAACTGTAAATCGTACCAACATAAATTATGACACTTGTGTGTTTTAATGACTCTGTGTGTGTCTTTGTGTGTGTGTGACTATGCATGTGTAAACATGTGTCAGAGATAGAGATAGATAGGGAGAGAGAGTGCATAGCAATTAGAGCAACACAATGGAATGACTGGTATTATCTATGCCCCTAAGCATACATATTTCATGCCATACAGCGCCAAGCAGGTACCTAGTTAGTCAAAAACCGACTAAAAAGGTTATGATCCTACCCGATCAACTTTACGGCCAATCGTTCCTTGCACGCATTTACAATGTTAAAGACTTCATTCTCCATATTATAAGTCAGTGTCGAATCAGAATGTATTTGAAGCTGTTATTTTAAGGTAAAAGAACTGCATTGTATTGCTTTAATATGTGTGTATGCAGATACCAGTGTGTGGTGTGTGTGTAGGTAGTTGCATGAGTAAGCCCGTCTACTAACACACATGTACACACACGTATCTGAACACGTATTTCTGCATACTGTCTGATCTGCATGCAACAAGCCCAAACCAGAACAAAGCTACCTTCAGTCTGTTGACACGACTAATATGCCCTCTAATCGAATTTCGAGTATCGTTTAGACCCTCAGCACTAGGGTCCAGATTACCACGAGGCTTTGATTACGCAATTGCAAGACAGAGCAGAAATCACCAGTCAGCCCCCTCCACTGCAGGCCAAAGTGGACCCACTTAACTCGGCCTCCTGTCAATGGCCCTGTAGGGTTTAGGGTCTTTCCTTGCATTTAACAAACTTAACACATCTAACTCAGATAATCAAAGACTTAGCATGCCATTGCATGTTAAGGGATTTCAGTGTGCCGATTTTCACCAATAGCGAGGCGTTTCATAAGGAGTGGTGAAGCAAGCGAAGGCTCCAAACGTGTAATTCTTTTGGGAGAAACAGGATTAAATAAAGGCTGAGGGCCATGACTGCATACATTTACTCCCCCGTCTCTATTTTAACACCTACGCATGTGAGCCATGTGTTTGCTTTCACAAAAAAGGGTCCCTGCGACATGGACCTCAGACCCCGCGTCTCTTGTGTTGTTGGAAGGAAGTTCTAGTGTTGTCTGACTCCACCTACCTTGGCCGATGGACTCTCCCTTTTCTTTCATGCAACTGGCTCAGGTCCAAGAACAAGGCAAATCATGGATGTTGGGCTATGCAAATGAAGTGATGCAACAATGGAGGTGTCGGGATTAGGGGAGGGGGTCACGTGGGAGATGAAATGTGCGACGGGCATTCGCTGGGACTATCTCGCCGTCCGGCCACTAGTCTTGCCGCTTGAGATAACCATCAGATACCGTCAGATAACATAAGGTCCAAATTCTCTTTTCTTTCTTTTTCCCTCTATCTCTCTCTCTCTCTCTCTCTCTCTTTCTCTGAGGAAATTCCTCCATGTGATTTCACTTACTCTACGTTTCAGCTCGACACTAAAATGGAAAGGGAATCCGAAAAAGAGGTCACCTTGGTTACTTGTCTTTCTCTCCCTCTCTCCCTCTCCGATCCCACTCGTTTTTCTCTCTGTCCTTTGTGGCAGCGCTAGAGATGAAAAAGAACACTCCTGTATATTTTGCCTCCGTTTCAAATTCCACCCCTCCAAAGTGCAGATGTGGGCCCTGGGCCACATCTACTCTGAAGAGGGAGAGAGAGAGAGAGAGAAAGCGAGAGAGCGAGAAAGAGAGCGGAGAGAGTGAGTGAGTAAGAGAGAGAGAGAGAGAAAGACGGAGGGAAAAGTGATAGAGTGAAATAAATGAAAAAAACAGCAATCTGCTTCCCCCTCCTCGTGTAAACACAGGATGGGCTCCAGCCACTCTGTCTCACTCTGCCGAAGGAGAAACAGAGAGAGAGGGAGACAGAGAGAGAGAGAGAGAGAGAGAGAGAGAGCAGGAGAGGAGTGGACAAGTGGAGTAGACTGAGAGAAGAGGGGAAAAAGTGAGGAGAAAAATGGTGCTGGTTAAATAAACCAGCCGGTGGGGCCAGAGCTGCCGGCGTGCGGCGCAGTGAGCTCTCTGGCCTCTAGGGGGCCAATCTCTGGGTGGCTTCACAGCTCAACACAGGCTGCTGCTGCTACGCTCCAGGCCTGCACAGTTTTAAACAGCCAAACGTCTAATAGGGACCTGCTGGAGGGCGCTGTGAACTCGAGCACAGGAGCAAATGGGGTGAGCGGCGCTGAGTGAAAGGCTCCACCGCAGGCTCCTGCCCCTTCTTCTCTTCATCCTCGTCTTGGCTCAAGGGTTCAAACGGGCTCTGAGGCTCCAGGAATTATGGGATGTGGAAATGACTGCTTCTCAGGTCAAGAAGAAGCTCTTGCCTAGGTTGAATGGGCAAAATGTGCATCAAAATGGTATGGACAACCGTGAAGTTAAGACGTATGGAAACATCTGGAGTTTGCGTTTTCGTGTGGGGAGGTCACAGGTCAACAAGGCTCTCCGGACAGACAAACCTGGACCATCAGAAGAGGTAAAAATGAGATGGGGAGACTTGCAATGGAAAGTCCATATTGCAGGAAGGCACGTGATGGAACTCAAACCGCTCCAGAGGTTCCATTCAAAACCATTTGCTGGACGAAAAAGACCGCAAGCACTATCTGGTCTTTCTCCTTTTTGTCAGAGCACCAATGCCCAACACCGCACCTGTCCCTCTCCTGGACCATGGATCTCTTCGATGAGCATATACAACTGACGGACTACTTCGTTCGAGACTTCCTATTGATCGTGAAGGGCAGGCCAGCGCAGTCGGTTTTTCATGCAGGGCTTTGAGGCGGAGACGGGAGCCGAGACTTGCCGGATGAGCTGGAGCGTGAGCTGGAGCTCGTGTTCCTCCGGACCCCTGGCTCTGGGGCCTGCTGTCAGCCGGGGCGCCTGCTCTGGTTCACAGCTCCCAGGGCAGGGCCCAGCAGCGGCAGCGGCCGAGGAAAAGTCTTACTGCAGGAAATGCCTCGCCGATAGTCACCCCACTGGGATCATAAGATGAATGTTAAAAAATGGAAGGGAGAAAGGGAAAGGGGAGAGAGAGAGAGAGAGAGAGAGAGAGACATAGAGGGAAGGGGAGACGAGTCTGAAGAAGAAGAAGAGGAAGAAGAAGAAGAAGAAGAAGAAGGGTCTGGAAATGGTTTCAGCAGAATCCCTCAGCTGCCTTTGGGTCGAATGGGCCTTTAATTGGGGTTACGTGAGACGGCCGATCACGAATCTTTCCACTCAGGCCCGCTCTCTCTCCCTCTCAATCCCTCTCTTTCTCTCTGCTCGCCTCTGTGCTTGGAGTCGATTGGCCGTTCCTTGCATGCGCTCCGCCGCGTTGGCCAACCCCTCATGCTGTGCTGGCGTAAGGAGCAGCAGGTTTTCCGAAGACCACATAAAAGGACAGCAGTTAAGTGACTCTCCCCAGAGGAGCAGCCAGGGAGACTGCTGCTCGATCAATAAGACAGAAAAACAGGACCTTTTGATACGGCTCCTCGCAAGCATATATACACTGACAGTGCAGAGAGACTGTGATCTCTTTATAGAAAAGGCAACAAAAAGAACTTAACGATGACCACTTCAAGAACCTTGGCTCTCGGCGGTTAAAGTGAGAAACCCGTGAAGTTCCAAAGTCTTTTATCACAGGTTCTGTCAGAGTGAACACCCTTTCCCCAGATGATTCATTCACAACCTGGAACTTGGTCACGCTTTCTCGAAAGAGTGCACTCACTCACTTCCGAAAGCCTTCGAAGGTCACTGCTTAAGAGGTCCTCTAACCATAATTCTCTGTGGGGCATGACTCACGGCGGCCCTCGGCTTTTGCCTGGCAGTGAGCTGGACACTGTGCTGTAGGCTCAGTCCTCTCAGGCCCTGTGCGGGAGGTAGGGAGACCGGGGTGCAGGGGGAGGGATGAGAGCAGATGAGGGCGCGATGGCTGGCTTTACAGCTCAACCTGTACAGAGTGTCCCAGCCGCTTAAGCAGCCCTAATGCCCACATCCAGGCACAGCCACTGAGGCTGATTATTGATCAGCTATCGCAAAGCCAAGGGGATCATCCGCCAGCAGACGCTTTGATACAGAATTTGGTTTATCATTGTGTATATGTTTGTGACTTTTTTTTTTTACGGGTGTGTGAGTAGGTGTTTGTGTATACGTACAAACCTTATGGCCACAGCAGCAAGGCTGGGGGTGATTCATTGCCAGGTGTGTGTAAATGTACATACAAAGGTATGGGTGTTTACATACCTCCCCATGTATGTGACCATGTGTTTACAACAGGGCAAACAGCTCTCACCTCTTGTTAACAGAACTAAGCATGTGTTAGGGCCTTGCATGTAAGTGTATGTGTATGTGTGTGTGTGTGTGTGTGTGTGTGTGTGTGTGTGTGTGTGTGTGTGTGTGTGTGTGTGTGCGTGTGTGTGTGCGTGCGTGCATGTGTTGTGTCTGTGCACTCTCTGGCCCAAACTGGACGTGGGATCACCCAGGCAGCAGCAGCAGCGTTGACCTCCACTCCCTGGCCGCTAACACTAACTCCCCCATTTGAAAAGGGCAGCAGCAGCAGCAGCAGTAGCAGCCGCTAATCCCTCTCAGCCCTAATCACCAGCCCAGCATCCACTGCAGCAGCTCTCAGGCACAGCACTGTATTAGCACAAATGAATCTCAACTGATTAAATCATTAAAGGAGATTCTCTTTTTTTTTACACGGGGACACTAAAATCCTGCTCTTCGCTGAGATGGAGAGGCACGTGGTTGGTGACAGAGAGATATAAAGAGAGAGAGGAAGAGAGTGAGAGGGGGGGTGCAGAGAGAAGAGAGAGAGAGAGAGAGAGAGAGAGAGAGCGAGAGAAGATTATGGTGTTTGGGCTGTACTGCGGCAGCTCAGCTACTAAGCGTTCAATCACACAATCACAAACACGACACACACACACACACACACACACACACACACACACACACACACACACACAAACAGACTTTACACAGATCATGGTGATGCTGATGAGATCTCAATCTGGCCAGAGATGAGATGATCGCCACAGCACACCGGCTCTCATGTTGCCCAGTATTGAAAGTGCATCACTTCTGTGTGCTGCTAGTGAGCTCCGTAGGGGAAACATGACTCGGAATGAATCTATGCAAATGATACTGATCTGGAGGGGGCCTTTCCCACCCCCGCCCCACTCCACACACCATGACGACAATGAGATTTGTGATCCACAACTCCTCGCAGACCAGTCTTCTGGGGGCAACCGCACTGCCAAGGCCTGGCGACAACCGGCAAACAATTAGAACAAACAATGCTGAACACAATTGATGCCATATGATCCGCGCCACACCAGCGGGAGGGAGAGAGTCTGGGTCTTAAAATAAATACATGGATAAATAAATAAAAACAGTGCCTTTTGGATGGGAACCCTGGCAGTAGGCGCTCGCTCGCTCTCTGAGAAGTCTGCACAGAAGTTGCAGAAGTTTGAGGGCCCCTCTGTGTACCAGCTGCGGATGCAGCAGCCACCTCGTAAGACCTTCAGAGACGCCCCCTGCACACACACACACACACACACACACACACACACACACACACACACACATTCTAATCTAGTGGCTCCTCCTTCACTTGTGCTGTTTCCCCTCTCCTGGCTGTTATGATTTCCATTCCTGCTGCGTCTGGGTCTTTCTCGCGTGGGGGCACGCTCGGCTTCTGAAGTGGCCCACATGCCTTCCCATTAAACAAGATTAATAACCCTGCGCTCTGATTGCTATCTCTCTCTGTCTCTCTCTGTTTCTCTCTTCTGGCTCACTCCTTCTCTCTGTCTCTCTCTCCATCTGTCTCCTTACCTCTCTCTCTTCCACTCAATTGGCCTCCTACCCTTTCTCCCTCCTCTTCTCTCTCACTCTCCTTACCCGGTCAGTAAGCGGCCGGGTGACTCAACCAGAAACAGAGTGATGGGCCTCCCCCGGTGGAGCGGCTATCCAAACCGCAGCGTTGCTGACTCCACACATCCTCCTCTACCCCCACCTCGCCCCCCCCCAATACCCAATCCCACACACACACTTTCACTGACCACACTTCCCAAGCTTTTCTCACAGTCTTCCACCACCCCCAAGCTCCACCACACACACACTAGCCAGACGCTACACTGCTATAGACCATCTCTCTGACGTCGGTGCTTTCGGTTGACAGGTACTGGACGGCAAACGGTGCTCTAAAGATGACTGGACCGCACGTGTGTCTGCGGTGCTGGGTCTCGTGATGACGGATAACAGCCAAGAGGAAGCTGTTATTCACCCCGCGGCGCCAGAGGTGTCCCGTCACACTTGGGCGGGCGGCTCACGCACGTGTGCAGGTCGCTTATTAATGAGTAACTACTCTGTAACTACTGGCTTATGACACACTTGGTGTTCACCGCTCCCCTCTGCGTTCGAGCCTTCGGCTGAGGAAAACACCTCTGGAGGGGCCGAGGATTTTTGTAAGATGGTTAAAAGAGAGAAAAAAAGAGAGAGAAAAGGAGAGCTGGTTGTATGTATGTGGGGGAGTGTGAGAGTGGTCAGGAGAGACAGAGAAAGAACGAGACAGAGAGAGAGAGTGAGACAGAGGAAGAGAGAAAGAGAGAGAGAGAGAGGCAGAGGAAGAGAGAGAGAGAGAGAGAGAGAGAGAGGCAGAGGAAGAGAGAGAAAGAGAGATAGAGAGAGAGGCAGAGGGAGAAAGAGAAAGAAAGGAAGTAAATGGAAAGGCACAGATCTAGTCTTACTCCCTGAAGAAAAGTGCAGGGGAGGGGAGGAGAGCGAAGGAGAGCAGGTCTTTTTGTTGACGTGGAGAGCGAGCGAATGAGCAAATGAGCTTGGGAGGAGAAGGTAGGAAGGAGGAGGAGGAGGAGGAGGAAGAGGAGAGGAGGAGAGGAGGGAGGGAGAGCGGGCCTGCCGTGCTCTGTTTTCCCTCTGGCTGGCGAGGGCCGACTGCAGCCAGCATAAACACATGCCTTCATAGCTCACACATTTCCTGCTCCAGCCTGCAGCCCAGCACTGGGCCACACAGACTCTGGACACCACAGAACGAGAGAGAGACACAGAGAGCGAGAGACAGAGACACAGAGAGAGAGAGAGAGAGAGAGAGAGAGAGAGAGAGAGAGAGAGATGTACAAGAATGTATCCACATTCACATGCAGAAAAAAATATTTACATATGTGTTATATTTCTATACACATACATGCATGTATACAGAATGCGCTTGAGTGTGCGTGAGCATTTCTGTGTATTTCTGTGTGTGTGTGTGTGTGTGTCTGTGTGTATGTATAAAAGCAATGTGTGGAGGGAGAAAGAAGAGAATTGCAGAGGAAGGGGGGAAGAGAATGAAGGGTGTGTGTGTGTATGTGTGTGTGTGTGTGTGTGTGTGTGTGTGTGCGTGCGGTGTGTGTGTGTGTGTGCCAGACCAGCTCACTCAACATAACCAAACCACACAGTTCACCTCATGCAACCCATATGGAGCACACTGCACACACATGGTGCATGCATGTTCACAATGTTCAGCGCTAGCGTCACAACACAGAACAGGCATTCCACAGACAAGACCCCTCACAACCCCAAACAGATGAAGTCGCTATCTTTTCTGATAAAAGAGACATGGCTGCCATTATCCCAAGTCAATACTATACTTAACCACCACTCTTTTCTATGACCCAAATGTACTGTGATTATCTCTACATGTCTAATTAAAAAACATATACGTTCATATGTGCAAAATGCTTTTCCTACAGCTTTCTGACAAATGGCAACAGCATGTGGGTATAAAGCGATAACATTACGTTTCCTCGGGCCATGTGTTATCTAAGTTGACAGCAGAAGATTTCACGTCTCTATATATAGAAATCTGAGCAGGACCGAAAACAGGCTCCTGTGGAACTTCTTCCGTGACTGTCTTCTCATAAAAACGGAGCGGACTGATTTATTTTTAAACGCCATTTTCCACGCTAAGATCACTCCCTAATCCGCCAAGACTCATCATCGTGAGTAACCATGACGACATGTCTCCATGGCTTCCGTGTGAGTCCACCATTAGTCACATTGTCCGAGATTATGTGAGGCATAAATTTTGGTGCGAGATGGATGGCAGGAAAGGGTTAAACACACTGAGAAACCTGTCTGGCTCCGAGAGAGGGTGAGCTCTTCTGTCATATCTATTCCTCACATGTGTTTAAACTCTCATTTATTCCATTCCTCTCTCTCTCTCTTTCTCTCTCTCCTTCTCTCTTTCCTTCTTCCCCTCTCCCCCTTCAGCAACTCCCCCTCCTCTCCTCTCAGCCCACCAGTTCGCTCTCCTTATTCTCTCCATTTGAGAGGGCGTCGAGAGGAGAGTGCATGCAAAGCCTGTCTGATGGCTGTATACAAACACAGGCTTCTCTTCTGCTTTTCATCGACATCGCACACCTCCTCTCACATGCCTCACATCTTAAATCAAGCGGAAAAAAGATTTAAAACACCACAGCGTATGCTCAGAGATTCTGGGGGAATGCAGAGAGTGGAGGTACAGTTTCGTCCCAAGCATCTCCGCAGAGTTGCACACAAAAGTAATATAAACACTGACAGTATTGTGCACTATGAGCATCACTTTATCACATGTTTTTATAGCCTGTTCCCACAAAGAGAGCGCGCCTTCCAATCTGACAAGGAAGCGATGGGCATCAATTCCACATCTAAGAATCAATATCAAAAATTGAATGTCAGCGATCTCCATTTACGAGACCAAAGTCCATCAGGTCAAGGTCACTTGTTTACAGTATGACCACAGGCTGGAGGCAAGTATCAGTTTTTCCTGTTAAACTACCTTCCAGTTGAGAAAGAAAAGCACATGCAAACACACACCCATTCCTGTCAGTAACGCCAACCCCTGTACATTTCCTTCTAAGCCGCCATTTTTAAACCTTTCCATCGTTTCTTCTTTATTTCTCTCGGTGAGACCGGGATGGTCTTTCTCTCTCTTGGCATTGTCTATAGCCCCCGCCACATTGTCCCACCCTCTCTCCTCTCCGCTTTACCTCCACCCTGCTTTCCTCTGCTCTCTCTTGTCCTTTTCTTGCCTCTCCTTTTCTCTGCTTATCTCTCCCTTTCTCTCTCTCTCTCTCTCTCCCCTTTCTGGCAGTGGTTCTTTTCTTGAGCAAAGCCGAGCAGAGGGAAAGAGATGTCTGCTTTTCATTCTGCCTGCAGGTCTTAATGACTTAAGTGAGGTCATTCCATCGAGAATGCACCAAACGACCCCGTCTACCCCCCCACACGCCCCACCCACCCTGCCTGCTCGCGCACCCCCTGCTCGATGGGCTTCCCTAGGCCCTGTGTTTGTGTGTGTGTGTGTGTGTGTGTGTGTGTGTGTGTGTGTGTGTGTGTGTGTGTGTGTGTGTGTGTGTGTGTGTGAGTGAGAGATGACGCCTGTGGAAACTTTCAGCTGCGGTCTTCATCCAGTCAAGTGGGGCGCTCACACATGTGCGAGCATTTTGCGAGCTAAACTTTGTAAGGCTGGCTACAGATGTCACTGATGGCTGCATACACAGTCCATATGATCCATATGATCCATATGATCTACACCCAGCCCACCAGGGGGCCTCACATGTAAAGGTGCAGGTGATCTTTGGCCAATATTCAAAAATCTTTGTGTGTCCTATCACTGGTGACAATAAATATGTCATGTATGCATAGGAAAGCACATAGCATGTACCTGTGATAGCCTTTGGCAAAGCATCTGTGGCTGAGCACTGAAGAAGAGGTGAAGACGAGCGCCTAGGTATTTCTTTTCCTTTCATTACGTATATGGATCTCTGCCATAACCACCTCTTATCACGAGGAGTGTGTTTACTTCATTGTCCTATTACATGACGGATTAATAGCCTCCCATCTTGATGGCTCATTAATGCTTGGTAGTAGCTACTGTTGTATTGTCATCTTGTAATTTAACATGGTATGATTGTACGGATCTCCACTGCTCTCTCTCTCTCTCTTTCTCTCTCTATCTCTCTGTGTACATGGCAGATTAGAAGATTAGGCTGACATCTGTTAACTGTTTTGGCCTGTTGACTCTGTGCGAATGACGAATGAAGAGTCATTGATAGAGTGTTGCTTTGCCAGTGGCTTCAGCAGGGAGGCAATGCAACTACCAGACACTACTGTCATATTATCAAGAGAGTTGGTGTATAAAAGTGTATGTGTATGTAAAAAGGTTGCATGTGAGTGTGTGTGTGTGTGTGTGTGTGTGTGTGTGTGTGTGTGTGTGTGTGTGTGTGTGTGTGTGTGTGTGTGTGTGTGTGTGTGTGTGTGTGTGTGAACATGGGATGGCACAAGGGAAAGAACCCAAACAGAGCATGAAATGGTGACCAAAGCAAACAAAAGACCAGAAGACAGACACAGTCACACACTGAGAAAAAGAGAAGGAGGGAGACAGGGAAAGAAAGAAAAAAAGAAAAAGCTGAAGAAAGAGAAACAGAGAGAGAGCAAGCGAGCAGGCAAAGTAGTGAGTGAGAGAGAGAGTGAGAGAGAGAGAGAAACTGAGACCAAAGAAAGAAGCTAAGAGACAGAAAGACCAAGAGATAGGGAAATAGGCAGAAGGAGACCATGCACTGAAGAGGGAGGGAGAAAACCTAAGACAGAAAAAAGAGAAAGAGCGAGAGAGAAAGAGAGCAGGAAGGAGGGAGGGGAGAAAAAGAGCAGGGGTGAGGCGGGGGTACGTAAGGGGGTTAAAAGTAACAGAGGCTTTATTGTTTATGATTCTTTGGGGAGGAGGAGGGAGCGGGCGGGCGGGGGGAGGCGAGGGGGAGGGAGACCCAGCGAGCGCTTGCCCTGGCACTGATCACGGCGAGCAGGGCTCAGGCTCCGACCGAACTGGGCGCGCGTCCAGCCCTCCAGCCCCCACAGGCAGGGCAGGCAGACAGCGCCTGCGCTCGGGAGCCACAGCCTGCTGACACTTAGACACAGAGCTGCAGCTAGCGTACGCGTACACGTACACGCACACACACACACACACACACACACACACGCACGCACACACATGCACGCACACACGCACATGCACGCACATGCACACACACGCACACACACACACGCACGCACACACACGGACACACACACATGGACGCACACAAGCACATGCACACACACGCACACACACACACGCACGCACACACGCACATGCACACACACGCACATACACAAACACACGCACACACACACAAACACACTAAAGCTACTGCAGCTCACTCACAAACACGCACACACACACTAAAGCTACTTGAACACACAAACACTGAGCTATAGCTGTACTGTAGCAACACTAATGACACTAGATGACACACAGAGCTGCAACCAAGACACACTTGACAAACACCAAGACACCAAGGCAAACTCTGACTGCAGCTAACACACAGGGACAGTGCTGCAGCTAACCACACCTTAGCGGACATGCAGACACAGACCTACAGCTAGCTCAAGACAGCTATACAGACAAGGGTCTACACCTAAGGTTTACAGACGGCCATTGATGTAGGTAAAACAATCATGGAACATCAGACACAAGACAAGCTGAACTGCATATGAAGAGCCACAAAAGAAAGACGTGCTCTAGGGTCAGATTACAAAACGGCACTCGAAAGTCATCTTTATGCATAGCTTACAAAAACACATACTGTCAAGCATGAGTGCATGTATGAAGAGAGGCCATTGCCATTTATCTTTACATTTTCTGGCTGCCTCTGTCTCTGTCTCTCGCAGTCCTCGTCTCTCACAAGCCTGCTCCATCTTTGACAGATTTTAACCAATAGCGGCAAACAAGCAATTATTTTTGGCAGTCTGGGCCTATGGTGTATTTCCAAGAGGTGGGAACGGAGCGAGGGGGTGGATGAAATCACCCCTACAGATGGGATTTAAATCAATATTACATTATATGTCCTTATTTCTTTATGGAAAAAAGCAGGAGTAAGGGAGAGAGAGTGAAGAAAGAAGAGAGCGAGAGAGAGAGAGAGAGAGAGAGGTGGGGAGGGAGATGTAGGGGACGTAGCAGGAAACTCGATGGCCCCCATGAGCTCGGCAGAGAATGTATAATAATACGTTTAATACGTTTAATATGTTCCGTTTTTTCGCTCCTCAGCTTTATTCCCTCCATCATGACTTTCATTCCCTTTACACTCCCCATGTGTCCTCCACAATCTCAAGTACTACACAAACTTCCGAGAAAAAACGCCCAATGCCGTCATCCAACGCTTACTCATCTGCTGTCAGGCAGTAGGTAAATATACACACAGTCCAGTGTAGCTTGTGTGTCAAGCTAACGTTATAGTGGCTGGGAGTAGGTTGTAACACACACACACACACACACACACACACACACACGGGCACTGTTTGCTCAGGACATTCCCTGATGAGCTGATGTGTGGTGTGGTTTGTTGTGCCCGCTGGCTAACTGTGCCTGCTGGATGCATGGGCAGCCCTGCCAGTGGAGGGAAGGCCAGAAGGATTCGTAACAACCTACTGGGACTGGGCGATGGAGCAGACAGCCATTTTTAAAGATGTAGCAAACATTGCTAGTCCAATAAAGTTTTGGAAGTTCAGTGAGTTACACCTGGCGATGATCTAGCTACTGTGTCTGTTTACGCTCAAAAAACTCCAGGGCTAGTACACACAGGCTTGTATGTTAGATGTATCAGTTATAAATCATGTTGGAACATGGAGATGGCATCCCATGATAAAACTCCACTCTTAGGAATTTATGCATCTTGAGGAATAATTTGTGTGGGTAAAATATGTGAGAAGTCAGGCCAGGAATGGTTAAAAAATTATACGTTTTCTAAAAATAAAAAAAATAAAAAACAATTGCAATTTTGAAAACAGATTAAAACCTAGACGTGCTTTTTTATTTCAATTTAATGTCAATAACATTAGTATGGATGAAATGACCATATACTATATGGTTGGGAAAGTTGTGAAAATGTTAAATAAAACAACATCTAAAATGCAGACCTGAAAATGAATGAGTAAATTAAACACAAATACAAAAATATACAGCTAATCTGTCTGATGTCCGTGATATTTCTGTGATATGTAAATATAGGTGGATTTTAATGAAAAACAAAAATGGCAATTTCTTACAATTTTTTTTAATTGGCATCACAAAATCCCTCTTTTTCTAGTGGGACTAAAGAATATCAGATGTCAAATGTCAAAAAATTGTTTTGTTTTGATAGTCAATATTGTTACACTCCTAAACCATTTCCATGCAACTGTGCCCTAGCAAGTTCACCTGGTGTTATTTAACAACAAATTTCTTCCTAGACATCTTCTAGATACAGTATATTTTAACTATATCAAACTACATATCTTCTTACTTGTGTTTGACGCTGCTAATGCTGGCATTCATGTGGAGGATGCAATCAGTTCATAAATAGTTCGATGTTTTTTCTTATAGTGCACAGTATATTCAAGTGATGTGTTTGGCTGTTTTTGTGTCAGGGAGAAGCATTTGTTCATGCAACATTACATATTCACCACGCCATGTGCCTTTTCAGAATTTACATTTAACAAGATAAAACTTATGGAAACCTTTGATATTGGCGTGTCTGTCATGATATGCATTGCTATTGTATTATCACTCAGGCCTATGACCTGTCAGTCAAGTCAGAGAAAAGCTTGGCCTTACCTGGTATATGACATTGATGAATACACAAATAGACATTATCCAATCATACTTACAAGGTCCCTACAAGGTCTGTAATTGATACTATACTATGAAGCCATTCAAATGGAGCAGGCGAGAGCTAGACTGTGTAAAGGCATACTGATAATACAGATATGCGGCCTGCTGTTGAATATTAATAAAGTTTCACACATACACAGACACACACACACATATATGAGACAAGGGTTTCTTACCTGAGATGGAGAAAGGATGGACACCAGCAGCAGTACATAAACAAGAGAAGAGAAGAGAAGAGAAGAGAAGAGAAGAGAAGAGAAGAGAAGAGAAGAGAGGAGAGGAGAGGAGAGGAGAGGAGAAGAGAGAATTGCATTGTTAATGTCTGTCCATAAAAGGCCTTAAGAGCATTATAAAACTACACTTGCATAATATAATGACACAATTTACAATAAACAGTAAAACAATAAACAGTAAAACAGCTCAGTCCATCAGCATGTTTGTCGTCAACATTTTTGTCTGGAGTATGTGCATGTCTGTGCAGACAGAATGGTGGCCAAGAAATAACAGATATTGTTATTGTTAGTATCACACAGATATTGTTTACAAAGGGGTTGTATTTTGACAGGTACATCACACATCATCATCATCATCATCACATACACACACACACACACACACACACACACACACACACACACACACACACACACACACACATGAAGACTCACACATAAAAAGTGAGAAAAAAGAGCAGTGGGGCGCCTTGGCGGCATCAGGTGACACAGGAGCTGATGAGGGCAGACATGAGGGCAGTGACCTCACTTCCTCTTTTTTGTAGCCCTAAGCAATCTGCCACATCTTGCACAGGGGTGTTGATGATGGGTGGGGAGGATTGGGAGGGCTGGAAGAGAAGATTAAGGATGGGAAGGAGGAGGTTTAGGGAGGTTTATGGCCTCTCTTCGGATGGGCTGGAGATGCACTAATTAATTTAAAGAGTTTTACACCGAAGTCCCACAGTACACAGCCACCAGATGTTTCAGCAGCACAGCCAGGCCAGCAGAGTGGCATGGTGACAGACAGAGAGGGACAGAGAGTGTGTGTGTGTGTGTGGGGGGCCCAGAGGGAGAGAGAGAGATTGAAAACAGATAAAAGACAGAAAAATGTTCAGCACTAAACACTATGTAATCAGGAAAGTGCAAAAGAAAGACATTTTAAAATGACTGAGACAAATTCAAACAAAGGAGATTGTTCCAGGCTGGGCTCGGATGGACCAAAAGTTAGCGGGGACAAAAGAAAGGGGTCACGCATGCGTGATGGACCTGAGACGTCAGAGTGCTTTTTATACCCTTCACCCTGCTGTGTCAGTGTCAATCTGGAAATGATCTGTGACTCTGACACACAAGTAAGGGTTAGAGTGTGTGTGTGTGTGTGTGTGTGTGTGTGTGTGTGTGTGTGTGTGTGTGTGTGTGTGTGTGTGTGTGTGTGTGTGTGTGTGTGTGTAATGGGAAAGAGAGCATAATATGTTTGTGTGTGAGTGTGTGTATGTGTCATATTGAGGAGGATATTGTGTGTGTGTGTGTGTGTGTGTGTGTGTGTGTGTGTGTGTGTGTGTGTGTGTGTGTGTGTGTGTATGTGTGTGTGTGTGTGTGTGTGTGTGTGTGTGCGTGTGTGTGGCATAGAGAGGAGGAGGCTGTGTGTGTGTGTGGGGGGGGGTGACGGCGGCTGGGAAGCGCAGTTGTCATAACCTCTGACCTGCGGCACGCTCCTCTGTTTCCCCAGAAACCACTTGAAACGGCGAGCCGCCACACAGAGGGGGAGGGTGTGTAGGCAGGGCTGTGGGTGTGTGTAAGAAGACCCAGCTGCCTCTGTCACCACCCCACCGCTTCGCTTACACGCCTCGCGCTGCACGCACACACACACACACACACACACACACACACACACACACACACACACACACACACACACACACACACACACGCACAGACACACATACAAAAACTCTGATGCCCCGTGTAGGACGGTGACAACACACAAACATTTTTCCCTGTCTGTTGACTACTAAATATCTACAACAAAATGAGAACTTAATTTTTCAGG
>NC_063194.1:17700305-17707805 GCF_017589495.1 Alosa alosa
TTATCTATGCTGTGCTTGCTTTAATTTTATTTTTCTGTCTTGCAATTTATGTCCAGCAGGTGGGGACGCGTTGGGACTGATCAGGGGTCGCCCAGAGGTCACAGCCTGTCTCCCCCTCACACTTGCAGCAGCACATCTGCTCTTACATGGCAACTTCCATTCCCTTTACTGCCCCCTCTCTCCCTCCCTCCCTCCCTCCCTCTCTCTCCCTCCCCCTCTCCCTCTCTCTCTCTTTCTACTTCCTTATCCCCAACCCCACCCCATCATCCAGTATTTTTTTTTCTTTGATATAAAAACATTCCTGGTTCCCAATGCTGCTCGAGAAAAACCTGGTGCTTATTTTCAGTGCCCTAAATTGATAGCAAATGTTAGGATAGATTCCTCCACCCTCCCTTCTCCCTTCTTTCTCGACTTCTTCTCCTTCTCCGGTCTCTCGCTCGCTTTCTGGCATTAGCACTAAGGATACGTGGAACATTTTCTTGGCCGCGTTGAACCCTGTTTTTATGTTTCAGAAGGTGTTTTCTTTTACATTTTACTCCATGTGTTTTTGTTGAATTTGAACAAGAGCAGGAGAGAGAGAGAGAGAGAGAGAGAGAGAGAGAGGGAGAGAGAGGGAGAGAGAGAGAAAAAAAGCAACTGCAGTCTAAGTGTCTCCTTTGGTGTGAGTCTGAGTCATACCATTTTCTTTTTCTTTATTTCACTCTTTTTTTTCTTTCTCTTTTCACTCAATTTCTTTTTTGTCTGCCAGCAACCCCCACGGCAGGAGAGGCTGTGGGGAGTTGAAGTCTGTTTTTCCCAAACCGTCTCTACATATAATTCAAAATCATTCTCTCCCTCCTCTCTACGTCCTCCCACCTCTACGCTTCGGGCGGCCCTGATTGCTCGGAGGCACTGGGCCGTGGCCACGTGTGGAGTCCTTGGCCGGCATCATCGCGCAGAGCCGGTGTCATTCAGCGGCGCAGTGGCCCTCACGGCCAGTGTCCACCTCATCTGCGGCTTTTTTTTTTTTAACCTGCGACGGCCAAAGGCTCGAAGCTCATGCACGCTCCTATTGTCGCCGGTGCCTCCTTAAGACAACTGAGCACATTAGCGCCACCTCTACAGCTGTCAGTCTCTCGTAACTTCTCACCGGGATCTGCCTGGGTCTCTCAGCTCCCCGTATCCGGCCCCCCCTTGAGAAGCCCGGTGCGGACAGACGGAGCCCGGAGCACGAGGAGAGGAGACGCAGCCTTCAACACGGTGTGGAGAGAGTGCATGACACGGGGGTCTGCTTGGACCCAGCGGGGCCGGCCGGCCGATGTGTGGGACCCCCACAAATCTGTAGGAGCGTCGGGCCCTGGAGCGCTGGGCTGCCTGTGAGATGGTGGTGCCGCGGGCCTGGGGAGGCAGAAAGGGCCTGTGTGTGTGTTTGTGTTGGCGGCCGTTCAGCATTCCACATGTCTTTGTGAATTTTGGAGAGCTGACCTCAGGAGACCCACCGAGCCGAGGAGCACAGATGGAGAGCTCTCCCGCTCGCACTCGCCCCCGCTGCCAGCGATTGGCTGGCGCCGCACTCTCAGGTCTACCCAGATCTCGCTCTCATTGGTCATGGGGGCTTTTCCGAAGACGCAGTGCTCGCTCTGATTGGCCGAGG
This sequence comes from Alosa alosa, assembly GCF_017589495.1. Lineage (NCBI taxonomy): Eukaryota > Metazoa > Chordata > Actinopteri > Clupeiformes > Clupeidae > Alosa > Alosa alosa. The sequence continues at coordinate 17,701,939 of NC_063194.1, forward strand.
CCGCATCTCTAGCTCTGATTGGTCGTGGTCTGCCCGTGCTCTCAAATCGGATTGGTCGAGCGCAGCTCTGCAGCGATGCCTCTGTCATTATCTATCCAAGGGAGATTGATGAGTCTCCAGTTTGCCCCTCTTCCTAATTTATCTCTGAAACATCTGTTGTGATAATCAGAACAGACTTGATTTAGTTGGAGGTGGCGAGTTTCATCCACAAAAGTCAATCGACAGGAATAGCATCAGGCCTGTGCTCACACTCCCACTCTCTCTCTGTCTTTTTCTGGGCTGTCAGTGTTATTAGCAAAAAAAAACCCAGTCATGGGGTTTCCACCAAAAATGAAATTAGCCGCTAACAAAGTTAGCCATGCTAATTACAGCCTCGTGCTAGTGGTCAGTGGCGCAGCGGGAGCCACATGGGAAAACTGCTGTGCCCGGGCCATGGTCGCGGCTCTCGTCTGCTTTCTCAAACACATACGTATGGGACGATTCTCAAAAGCTGACTCTGGACCAGAGCCGGGCCGGGTCTGCCCAGAACGTTCTACTGCTGACAGGGGACTTTTCCACCTGCAGAGCTTCTGCCCAGGGCTCGGAGTTCTGGGGGAGTTGCGGAGGGACTGTTGTGTAGCGGTAAAAGTTCTTGTACGAGCTTATTTATTCTCGCAGCAGTTGCACACCATGATGGATTGAATTCAACTTGTGAGTTACACTGATGAATTCTGCAGATGTACTGTTCATTAAATTTTCTTGGAGAAAGGGAGCGAGAGAGAGAGAGAGAGAGAGAGAAGGAGAGAGAGAGAGAAAGAGGGAGAGAAAGAGAGAAGGGGGGAGCAGAAGAGCCCTCCAAACACATACTTCTTCTCCGCTTCCCTTCCCATGCGTGCTCTTCTTTATATGAGTGCCTATGAATCATCAACCTTTTCAAACGCGCACACAGGGAATTAAGGTGCTGACGCACAACGGGCAGCTTCATTAGGCCCATAACCGTGTCAACATTTCCTGTCATTTACACTGGAGTCTGTGCCCTCTGCTGGTGTCTTGACACCTCAGCCCAGTCACACCTGAGGCAGCTGACTCCGCCCATCTGCTCTGGCCAGCCCAATCAGGTGAGTGGAGAGGAAGGGGGTCTCTCAGCTGCAAGAATGCCAGTATTGCTCTCACACCCTGCACTGGAACAGCAAAGGCCCCAGGCCTAACCCAGAACTGGATTTACCTGCCGCGTGTCCTCAGCTGAACTCTGCTGATCAGGCCCCATGTGACCAAGCCTCCCTCCCTCCCTCCCCCTCTGCTCTCCTGATCTATTCTCTACCACGTCACCATGCACTCTACCTTTCTGCTACTCTCTCTCTCTCTCTCTCTCTCTCCCTCTGTCTCTCATTGCTCTGTATGCCTACTCTTCTGCACCTCAGCTCTAGCTTTTAACCTTTCTCTCACTCTCTCTTGCTCGCCCCTCTACACCTATCATTCATTCTCATTTGGTCATTTCACTTTCTTTGTTGTCTCTCTCCCTCACTCACTTTTACTTCTCAAACTCTTGACTGTTTGCCTCGTGTGCTCTTCCACACCCTCCCCTCCCCCTTCTAAAATATCACAGCTCAATCACCACCAAGTTTTTTTTATGTTGAGGCCAGCTGCATAATGAATTCCAATGTAACACAAACACGTCTTACAGGCATAAATCATCTAATCAAAACAAGAAGAGGCAGGGGGAGGTAACATCCATTTCACCCATAACAAGCCATTCTTTCTTTCTTTCTTTCTGTCTCTCTAACACATATATTTGTGTGTGCATGAGTGTGTGCATGATTTTTTTATGTCAACACCACAGTGGTATCCCCGCCCCTTCCCATATACCTAACACAATCAAAACATAATCTTAATACAACCCCACTACAAGATTTACACAATCATCTATCAATTATTTCAGGAATGTCTTTCTGCATGTCAGTTTGTTTGTCCGCCTATCTGTCTGCCTGCTTTTCATATTATAGCATGATTGCATGCTTAGACTCTTTCCAACTATCATCTCATCTTCTAACATCTTCTAACAAAGGCCTATCTGCAGGCATGTAATTGTGCTATGGGTTTTCTACAGGAATGTACAGGAACTGCATTAGTTACCTAAGCTCTTCAGACCCCACATAACCATGCAACAATCATCCATCAAGCTGTGTACAACCCTCACACACACAACCTCTCCAAAACTGTCAAACAACCCTCACAGAAGTATGCCACAGCCCGCCACAAGTCCAGCACAGCCCTGATGTACCACGCCCACAATCCCACCGCACGACCAACTCCATTGGGTTCTTCAGAAGAGAACCTGGGGTAAGGGGAGGAGGAGGAGGAGGAGGAGAGCAGAGGAGGAGAAGCGGGAGAGGGGGTGTGGAGGGTACAGTGGTACAGTTTCCAACACTTCTAAAAACAAACACTCTACCGTTTCAACAGCCAAAGAAATGGATGTGGGTTTGGACACTTAGAGAGAGACAGGGAGGTGGTGGGGGAAGAGGAGAGGGGTGGGGAATAAGAGAAGGGTGAGAGAGTGAGAGAGAGAGGGAGGGAAAGAGGGAGGGCAGGCTAAGGACAGGAACAAGAGAGTGAAAGCAGCCGTAAAATGACAATAATGAAAGGCCTGTGTGCCACCCACTGACCACATCAAGGCGGCAGTAATGACAGGGCACAGAGCGCGCATGCCTCCAGGAGAGAGGAGTGTGTGTGTGTGTGTGTGTGTGTGTGTGTGTGTGTGTGTGTGTGTGTGTGTGTGTGTGTGTATGGGCAGCATGAGTATATGTGCTTTTGTGAATGCAGCATGTGTGTGTGAGTGAGCGCCGAAGTGTGCATGCATTAGTGCACCTGTGTGAGCTTATGTTTGGTATTTGTGCATGCATGCATCTGTGTGTGTGTGTGTGTGTGTTAGTGAGTGACCCTGAGAGCATCCTCCTATGCAAGCTGAAACATGGCCGTGTTTAACAAGTGCTCCCTCTCCACAAACACTCCCAGAAGTTTCTGATTTACCAAAACCTCAGAGGCAGGCCAACGCGGTGAGTTACAGCAGGGCTTGAGCGGCTCTGGCGCGTTTGCCGTTAACAATCTCTGTTTTTTCCCAAGCACTCACTCGCCGGCACCGAATGAATCAAATCCCATCTGTCTGAGCGCAAAACATTCATCTCTCCCGGGGATCCCGCTTTCTGGAAAGCCCTGATTGGAGTGGCAAGGAGCTGTCTCGCCAATAGAAATCCTGGACGCTACATTCGTCGCGCAGCACAGTAGCCCGCGGCTCCGCCTGTGCCTTGCTGGCCCTTGGGGGCGCATGTGTTTAGGCCAGGAGCGGCGGATAGCATGCTAAGTGCACGTGGGATAGCGGCTTACAAAGGGCAGCGTCTCGCCCCTGAGCAGATGTCCTCAGACCGAAATGTCACAGACACCAAAAACCCATGTCCGGTGCAGCTGGCGGCCGAGTGTGTTTGTCTGTGCGTCTGAGTGCGTTTCTGTTAGTGCAAGCAATGTGTGTATGTGTGTGTGTGTGTGTGTGTGTATGCACACGTGTACTGTATTTGTGTGTGTGTATTTTTTGCATGTGCATTAGGTCATATGGGTGTGCTCCAGCGAAAGTGCGCGGCTGTGCCAAATAGGGGGCGGGGAGGGGTGGGTTGGGGGTTGACAAAAAGAGTCTGAGCTAAAATGACCAACTTCAGTGCGGAGCGCCTAGGTTTTGTCTTGAAGTGATAGACTGTGTATGTATGAGTGTTTACTGAGCAAACCACTGACGCGAAGGGAGCAAGAGTGGAAAAAAAAGGAGGAAAAAAGGGGCTGCTCTTTCTCACAAACACCTTGTGAAGGAACACCACTGCAACAAAAGAGCCTCTGTACTAAAGGCCATTTCTACCCGAGGTCTACCCAGGACCACTCCGTTGAGAGATGGAAAAAGATTAATAATTGTAGGAAGAAATATATGGGGAAGACCCAGTTAGAAAAGGTTTTGTGACAGTGAAGGTACAGCAAGTCTATATCCTATGACGTTTTGTTTAGCATTAGCAAATGTCAAATATCACATCCCAAAAATCCTGTGGGAAAAGAGGACTTACAGAGTAGTAGAGAGAAAATGGGATGTTCAGGACTTTATGTAGGACTTACAATCAAATTAGTTCTAATGGAGAGAAAGTGGGATGTTGAGGACTTTACATTATGTAGGACTTAGTTCTTAGTTCTAGTGGAGGTAGATGAACTGCATCTGCATTTGTACAGCACCCATCCAAAGACAAATATAAAACACATATTTTTCATCATGAACAAATGATGATGTCATCAAGAATTGCCAGAGAAGATATCTTATTCCTGTTACCCGCAGGGGATAATTATGTTATGGAGAACAGTTTACTCATCAAGAAGATGACACCTGATCCACCAAACATAACTCTGTACAAAGCATCAGACATTGGATATAATGTGTTTTCAATTGTTTATCCTGGGTGCATGTCTCCACTAAATTATTTTATTATGGAAAAAGAACAGCATGAGCATTCAATACTCTAAAGGAGCCTAGCTCAAAGATTATTTGGAAAAAATGAAATTCTACAAGGGTCCTTGGATAGTGCCTAGGGGAACCTCGTGGACTCCACATAGCAGTATTTGCAATTCAAACAAAAAAAGAATCAACAGTCACACAACTTTAGCCCAGCACAACAGTTGAAAAATGGGATACAGATACGTGGGAACAGAATGGACAATGAAAAATGAGGGATTTTGAGGTCCCACTGGAGCCAAAACCACACAGATCAAAATCTAACCGCAGAGAAGCAGTCAGATCATTTCTGTCTACTCCAGCAAAGGGGGGGGGGGGGGGGGGGGGGGGATTAGGGGGATGGAGGATGTGAGAAAAGTGAGGGTATGAGAGGGGGAGACAGACTGAGAGACAGAGAAAGATGCATAATGGAAAGTAATGAAGTACTGTGATACAAAAAGGGAACAGAAGCCACAGAACTCCAACACTGCAGTCTTTCCATTCCATTGTTTTCTTATTATTATCAAATAATAACACTCAGAAAAGACATCCGCAATTCCTTACATACCAAAGAGGAATAATGTAAATACCAAGTTAACTCTATCACCTTTTCACAGACTGCTGTCTGATTACTAGCAATAGCGAAAAAAGTAAAGCAGAGTCAATGGCAGAGTACTGTAACTAGGAAAACTACTGTAACTAGGAAAACAGTCCTGGAGCAGGACTCCTATTCCAATGGGTTTAGACTGGCCCATGTTGAGATGTAAAGACAGATTGGACCTGAACTGGGACCAGCTAGGGGGAGCCAGTGAGATCTAGTGGCGAGACCGCTCCTGAAGCCCAAGGTCCCAGCTGGGGATGTCCGTGGAGCCCATGGTTTTGAAGGCCTAGCGTGTGTGGGGGTGGGGTGTGGGGGCACGTCTGGCGCTTGAGCAGCGGGACTCAGGTGTGAGTGGGAAGTCTCTGTGCCGAGGGAGAAACCGGAAAGACCATGTTGGGTGGGAGGGTGGGTGGGTGGTGGGGGGTTCTGTTGGGGTGGGGGTAGGTAGTGAGGGGCATAATGCTCTGTTGCGTGCACTGTTTGTTGTCGCCATCTCCTGTTCTGTGGTACACATGTGTGATGTACACACATGCCGACATTTCACACACGCACCACACACACACACCACAAACACACACACACACACACGATTTCCCAGATAGACATTTAGGTCCTGTTACAGGGGAGGCCTTTTGAAGAAGGACTTTAATTATAAAATAAAATCAAACAGCATCTTTACCCCTCATGGAATAGGGGTAAGGTTTGAAGGTCGAATGTGTGAGAACAAGGCAAGTATTCAAAAGAACACCAGTCTTCAGAAATCCTGTAGTTCTT
>NC_063194.1:17710305-17712805 GCF_017589495.1 Alosa alosa
CCCTCCTCGCCTGAGAGCGCGCCTGAACAAAGGGGGCCAGCTCTTGAAGGCCCCAAGCAGGACCCCTGAGGAGCGCGGAGAGGCAGGCTCCTGCTCGGCCCTGAATGGGCCTTTTCACGCGCCGAGGAGCCTGTTTACTCTAGCTCAATAATGGGCCTCATTTTCCGATCATTATTGAGTCATTCCGACCTGCCGCGCCATTACGCCGTCCGCACTGTCACTCATGCCGCACTGTCACCGTGACAATCGGCCTCGCCAAGTCCGCGCTCTCGCACATAAGCATGCGTACACACACACATCAATATGCACGCACACACAGACATGCATACACACTATACCAAATCCAAACTGATTTATCAAGCAGGCATGTACATGCTGACACGGTCTGAAAATGTTTATGTGTATATCTTGTTATCTATCTATCTATCTATCTATCTATCTATCTATCTATCTATCTATCTGTACTGTAAATATATTTTTATATCTTTTATATAGACAGACATTCTAATACCACCTGCCTTTCTGTGTCTGTGCCTTGTGGTAAAAGTTGAGTCCTGATTAAAAGCAATACGCTACAGTTTGAATGCTGTTGCAGATGAAACAAAAACTACTTTTTGAAATGAGAACATTTTTATTTTACTCAAGAACTGATTACACATAAATATATTTCCGACAAACAAATAACCCACATCAGGGTAGAAATGGTTTCTTATTTTGGGTCTATGCCGAGTTCCAGCATGAATTAGCACAAACATAGAACTGGCATGGTCTCCATGTTTGATGGAGGCCAAACGGCACCATCTCTTTTTCATGGAGGACAGTAACAGTCTAAAATAAACCAGCGCAAGGACTGCTACACAGCAAAATGACTTGCAATGAGAAAATGCAAGATGGGAAAAATCTACCGTCAAACAAAATGCCTTTTTTAGGGATATATTTTTCACAGACGATACGTTTCAATTTCATGTCCGTCGCACGGGCACAAAAAAAGAGACAGAGGCGTGAGCTATAGCAGAGGGATTGGACGAAAGTGCCGAGGGGGGAACGTGTTCATCGGAAAAACGGAGAACAAGAAGGAGGGGAGGAGAGGAGAAAAAAAGAGGGTTAAAATGAGAGAGACAGACAGACACAGAGTAAGAGAGAGAGAGAGAGAGAGAGAGAGAGAGAGAGAAAGACAGAAAGAAAGGATCAGAAGGAGAGGGAGCTTTGGCAGAGACTGTGGGTCCGTTTGAAAAGCTGGCAGCTTCCGTGCGCCTCTGCCAAGCAGCCACTACTGTGAGCTCTCGCCTCCCTCAGCCCTCTTTTGTTTCCCGCTTGGCAATTCGCACCATCTTTATTTCCAGGCAACACACTACAGGCTACATTTGGTGGCTTTTCTCCCACTGAAAAAAAAATATATACGTTGTTATTAAACGTAGAGAATTAAATAATTGTGAAATAAAAGGCAGAAGAAACAATACAGAAAAACAGGTTTAAATTAATAAAATTTTAATTGATATTATATTGATACCTACATATTTATCTTGTTGTACTTTTACATTTGGGTTGTGATAGTTGTGTCACTTACTGGTTGATTTGGGGCAAAAATGTTGCGAAGTGCGCGCTTGATTAGGAGGTTTAAATCGGTGGATTGTGCGGACCTTTCTCGTTCCCTGCACAGCGCTGTTGGCACAGGGGCTGCTTGTACATGCGCTCAGAACGACGGCAAGACCTCCAACCGCTTGCGAGCGACGTCAGCAACGTTGCAGCGCCGGCGCTTCTCTCCCAGGCTCGGCTCCAGCCAAATAACGGCGCTGACGGCTCTCTGGAGCGGTTGCGACGCCGCGCAGTGCGAAGGGGGAGAGACCAGACGAAAGGCGAGCGCCGAGCATCCCTCTTGCCCCCTCCACCAGCCACCCCCTTGGCCTGGCTACTCACCGCCCCGGCTCAGACGCTGCCCGCACCACCACACTGCGCCGCTTCATGGCCTCTCAGGACGCGCTGCTCTCAGCCCTGGCATGTGTACAGTCAAGTACACGCGAAATCCTGACATAACCCAGACCTCCAAACAGCACACTCTGACAAGGAGACCAGAGGATACAGTACAGGCTCTCTTTTTAACCTCCATTTTTAAAATCAAATAAACTGAATTTAAGAATATTCATCCGTTTTCTTTTAATGCTTTATTGAAAATTATTTCTGTTTTAAAAGGCGATGTTCACTAATGGCTGTTTTTCAAAGTACATTTTTGGCTATGCTCTTTGTAAGGCCCCATATGTTCATGTAGCTTCATTCAGAGCCTTAATTATAGTAATTGGTCCTATAAAATTTCGATTCTGATTTTCCTCTATTTGTATCATAGGAAATATATGATGCCCTCTTATCATTTTAATTTTTAATAAGGTATTTAAAATTACAATATTCCGAAGAGCATTTCCTGTATTCATTTTGTTAGCTTAGAAGTGAAGCTTAGAAGTACAAATGATAAAAAAAATATTTTGATCAGTAAATATTAAAAAAT
>NC_063194.1:17717805-17727805 GCF_017589495.1 Alosa alosa
CCTTCACTGCGCGCTCCTCATCCTTGGACATGCGTTTCTCGTGCTTCTTGAAGTACTTGCGTTTGCGGGCCTGCAGGTTGAACCAGGTGTAGGAGAAGGCGCGGACGTGGGGCAGCAGGGCCTCGATGAAGGGATGGAATTCATCCTTTGTGGAGAGGAGAGAGCGAGAAACAGAGAGAAAGGGAGAGAGAGACGTGAGTTCCAGGACACACAGCTGCAAGTTGTGGTAGAGTCACACCTGGAAAAATAGCTTGCAGCCATGACCACAACTAAAATCATAATAAATCAAAATCAACTAATAATCAAATTTGATGTGCTGCTATTTCAGAAGTAATAACCGGAACAACGACAATAATGATTATTATCGCAACTTTTACGTTAACAATAATAAATTGTTCCAACTGTCAAATGCAAACACATGTAAATATTTTCTACCGTCAAATACTTCCCCTGAAATAAATGTAAAAATTCAACAACATTCAAAACACAGTGTTTCAAATAAATTTGCATAACAGAGCTTATTACAAGGCTCAAACCACAGAGTGCAATCACTCAATCCATTTGGTGGGAGCAGACCAAAATAAAGCAGCTTGGCCGTCTCCTTCGGCAACAGAGAGCTCATTCAGCCATCCTATAATACTTTCCCAACATCGTAACAATGCCCAGACCTTGCTGCTGTGCCCCTGTGCCAGGGTTGCCATGCACCGGACTCTCGGCGCCAATTTGCCACCGCACCACCCACAAGTTAGGACTTAAAGCCCTTGCGGCACACGAATTGGCCCCAGAGTTTCCTCCCTGCCCGGACGTCAAGCAACCCCGAAGCCTCGACTCATGGTTGAGGTAAATATTAGAAAAAAAATGAAAATAAAAACACAGGAATAAGGACGAAAACAGCAAAGGACCAGTAAACAGTCGCAGACAGCCAGGTAGTTACCATTTTGCACTCTCATCCTAAATTTGGCACGCCGTTCAAAACCGAACAGGAATCTCCCACACAAGTTCTCTGTCGCTGTCTCTGGTGTTTTGACAAAAAAATGCAATTCTGGCTCAAGAGCAAAAATGACAGAAAATAAAATCTGAGAAGAAGACTCAAAAATAGCACAGAGTGGACATACAAAAAGAGTCCGGCTATCAGTTCAGAAAAAAGTCAAACACTTTTTGAGAAAAAGAAAAAATAGGAGTGCATCCTCAGGATATGCTGAAAAGGAGTGCAGGAAAAAAATCAAGGTAAAGACCGAATTTCAAAATGGAAAGCAGGAGGATTTGTAAAGTGAAAAAATTACGAAGGTAGTATCTGCGCCCCCCTAAAAAAGGAAGACGAAAAAAATTGAGTGGAATCGCGGCGCTGAAAATAAACACACTTCTTTTGCGCCTTTTCCAAAACTAAAAAAAAAATCAACGAAGCTAAAAAAATCCTTGGCAAAGCGTAATTGGTACTGGTGTTTGCTTTAGATCTCTGAGTCCTGTATAAGGCTTGCAGAGAGAGAGAGACGCACACACACACATACACACACACTCACACATACGTACACACACAGGCACAGGGTAGGGGGTGGAGGGGGGGGCTGGCGAAAGCTAAGCGCAGAATATGGGGGGGAAAAAAGAGAGAACCGAATCAATGTTGGACGAGCGCGTACGACCGCTGGCAAACCCAAGTGCTGCTTCTTTTTTCCTGCCTTTCTCTCCAACTCTCTCTCTCTCGCGCGCACCCTCGCTCGCTCTCTCTCGCACGCCGCGTTCTTTCTCTAACCATTGCCTGAGCCTTTGCCAACACTAGTAGGGCCCACCTATTTGGCAACAAGACGCCTGTAGCCCAGCCAATGCGTTAGCTTCAAGAGCTGAAAGGGAGGGGAAAAGAGAGGGGAGGGGGATGGTGGCAAAAAGGGAGTGAGAGAGAAATGGGGAGAGAGAGAGAGAGAGAGAGAGAGAGAGAAAGGAAGGGAGGGGGCTAGCAAGCAGAGGCAGAGGGGGAGAGAGAGAGAGAGAGAGAGAGAGAGAGAGAGAGAGAAAGAGAATGCTAGCGAGAGTACGCAGTCCAGTCCGACGGGGCACAATTTGCCAAATCGACAAGTTCCTATCTGACACAGAGGCAAAGTTCAGAGGGACGTGTATTCCTCCCGCACAATTCCCATAAGCCACCGCGCCTCTGCCACCAGCTCCGGCATGGCTGTTCATCTCCTCCAACCAACCCCCGCCTCCCCCTCTCCTCTTCCCTCCCCTCTTTCCTCTTCCACCCTCCCTCTTTCTCTCTCTCCTTCTCTCACTCTCTCTCCCTCACTCTCTCTCTCATGCCACTTGCGTAATGCCACCTTGGCACCGGGTGGCGAGAGCAAACGCACGGCTCCAAAATCCCACCAGACCCGCAACCAGCAGCTGCTCTCAGATGCACCAGCCCAACAAAGGAGGGGAAACAAATGCACCCCTATTTCTCCCGCTCGCTCTCTCCCGTTCCCCCCTGCCCTCTCTCTCTCTCTCTCTCTCTCGCTCTCTCTTCCCCATCTCTCTCTCATCCCTCTCTCTATTTCTGTCTTTGTCCTGCATCCCACCATCTTGCTCAGATATGCACCCCGAATCCTGCTCCCAACCCACCACCCGCCACAACCCCTTCACACACACACACACACACACACACACACACACACACACACACACACACACACACACACACACACACACACACACACACACACACACGTCTCATTTAAAGCTACAACGTTGGGCGTGAGATCGAGGGTCACCCGTCTGACACATCAAATGACAGGGCAGACACAGAGGCAGGGCACTAGATGTGACGCTGTGACTGGCGTTAATCCACCTGCCTGCCAAACCGTGCCCGAAGCCAAGGCTGCCACGCACATCATCTGCCGCCCACACCTGGGTACAGCGGGAGCATGCAGCAGACCGTGCGGCTCTATGCCTGTGGCCAGACTCCCTGTTTGAGCCGCAGCGTAAGTAAAAGGGGAGAGAGACACACACAATTTCACAATGGCCACCACAGCCCCATAATGTATGTCGGGATATTCTCAAAAGCAGAACAACGACAAGAGAAACACAGACATCAACATACATGAGATCAGATTTAGATACTCGGATGAAAGGGGAGATAGGCCATCTGTGCTGGAAGGCAGTGCAATACAACAGAAGGCAGCTTGCCTTTTTTTGTCATTCACAGGCAACATATCACATGGAAGTAAACCATGTTTTTAACTTTACAGGTGCAGAGACATAAACACTTGCTCTGCTTCATTTGCCACTCATCTGAACACACGTTAAAGGATAAATGGAGGACTTTGCCCTCATTTCGTTCTTCCTTAACCAACATCGTTCGAGACGAGCGCAAATAAACAAACAATCACCAGCGTAACAAGCAAACAAAAACACGACACAACGCAGCGTGAACGGAGAACAGTAAACCGTGTTCTCTGGAGATAGAGGTGCAGGGTGGTTTTGAATGCCGAGCGAGGCAGAGGAAATTCCCTGCAAGAGCCAGGGAAGCACAGCTCTGGAGGAGGGTGAGCGCTGCCGCCGTCACCGCACTGACACACTGTGGTCACAGCTTCATTGCTGCTGAACAGATTCAGGCACAACCGCAACTCGTTTTTTTTTTTTTTTGCTTTCATCCCTGCCATTATTTCAAGCTGCAGATAGGATATTAAAATGTATGCAAACACCCAATGCTATTCAAATGGCCATCTGACACAAATTGAGAGACAGAGGTTTGCAAATGGTGGCGGTTTGTGAAAACAGCTAGTTGCAACACCCATGCAGTGGGCCCCTAATACACCCCCTCCCCAAAAGAATAGATCTTATTTTGCAGAAGGCCTGCACAGTGTGTAAAAGTGGCACATATCTTTGCCTCCTATGGTCCCAAGGAAGACATGCAAACATTGGAACACACTACCTAGGGGCGAGGATGAAATTTGGTTATGAATACAATCTGTACAAATCAGACTGGAACCTCTATGTAAAGCACTCTATTAGCGCTCTCCATTGCAAATACCCCTGGCAATAACTTCCCTGAGTCACACTGCCTCATGACAGTTTTACTGCTTAATAACTGAATCTCAGTTGGTTGATCCAACACTTCATATCTTGTGGGGCAAATAATGTTTCTCTCAACATAATGAATTGAGGCGTCTGCTAAATACCACTCTATTCAAACATTTATAAGTGTGTGTGATATTAAAAGTTCAACAGTGCTGCAGAACCTTTAAAATATACATACACATATGGCAGCTAGAACATCCAAATGCCAAGGCCCAGACAGAATATACTGTCATGTTGGGGAAATACTTACTCAAAGAAAGCAATTACAATAATTACAAAGTGCAGACAAAGCAACGCAGAGCCTACTCTGTTTAGATGTAGACAACAACAAAAACTCCAAATCGTTGTTTTGCCTGATGAAAACGCCCAGCTCCAGCGTGTGATTTGTGTGTTCTCATATACTCCTGACTATAATTACATGGTAGGCTATAGGCTACCTTAAAAAAACCCGCACAGTTCTGGCTCTGAGTTACACATTGCACCGGAGTTCAAGCCGGAGGCGCTCGCTCCTGCGGTTGCTGCGCTTTACAGCATCAGATGGGTGAGAGGAAAGAAGAGCGCAAAAGGGTGGACGCCTGGACTGCGCATGGGCAGACAAGAGACACTGACCTCGGCTCGCCACTCGCGACTGTTTGTAAGGGAGCTGCCAAAAACAGACTGTGAAAATGCACGGGAAAAAAGACTGTGCAAAATGGCAAAGGGCCTTTCCCATTTAGGATCTTTGAACAAAACAAATCTTCACTAGATCAACAATAAAAGTTACATTTCCCATTTTGGACATGTTCGGACTAACTCATTCAAGGCATCCACTGACAACCCGATCTACTCGATCGCAGTAAATCATGGACTGTCCTTAAACTATTAATAAACCACCTTAGAGGTTTGCTAACTGCGCGATAGGAAAGAGATCCTTGCAAATCTCGTCAACAAACGTAAGCAAAGCCTACAAGACACAGAAATTTCAAACCATGACAAAAACACTGTCAGTCTATTGTCAATTTCAGCCTTCACATAGGCTGAGCAGCTAGGTCCAAATGAAAGCCAAATGGAAAATATGCTTTTAATAAAGCTGTCGCCTGGCACTGTAAAATATATGCCTATAAATCAAAATAGTGGGGTAGAGTCCGAGCATATTCAGATAGAAAAACGAACATGTCGTCTAGAACTTTGTTGTCGGTGTTCACGACTGACACCACCGAGCAGTAGTCCTACATTCAAACTGCATGTGAAACCAACCATTCAGCACACTTTAACAGTCTCTTTTCTCTAATAGTTAGGATAATTTTATTTGTTGTGTCTATTACCTCAATTTCACTGCCACGATACAATTATTGATCAGTCGCTTTGATGTGTCTCAAGTAGGCCTATGAGCGAAATTAATTAAATCCCCTATAGGCCGCGAAACTTAAACAGCACGCAAATGGATCGGTACAAAGGTAAATCATAAGAATTCAAGTGATGAATTACACACACTTTCTTCCTTTATATTCATATCTTAGTGGACTTGTGCAAACCATCTAGGCTCCAATACAGGCCTACTCGCAATGCGCGTGTCTTAAGTCAGATCAGGACAAACAATTTGGCCACAGACTGAGCAAGATAAATCAGCCAACAGCATTAAAAAGAGACGGCCACGAATTTTCTCTTTTCTACCTCGTTATGCACTTACACTATTAATGCTTAAAAACGGGGAAGACATCATCCCGCAGTGGTCTGCCAGGCAGGCGCCCGCCCGATGGAAATGAACGAGCTGGAAAGGCGCTTTGGCAGCATGCAGCAGCCAGCCGTTTGTGCCGGACTACTTTGTCACCGACGGTAAAATCCTGCACCAATTAATAACGTGAGAAATAAACCCAGACACCTACAAATAAATGCGCCTAAAATTCCAATTTGGCTGGCTGAAAATGCACCCGACCCACAAACACCGATTCCGTGCATGAATAATGTATACAAAGTGAGTAATTTCGCAGCTTGAAAAAATGGATTACATGGCCAAACTCATTAGGAAAATATATCATCCTGGCAAAAAACGTTCGCCATTCGTATTCAAAGACAAAAATCACACACATATGAATACCTACATCTGAAAACAATGATTGCTAGATGTAGGTATTCTTTCAAAAACTCCCAAATGTGCCTGCATTATCACAATTTCAGCAAAAAGACGTTGATGTGTGATGACTCTATTCCTGAAATAAACGGCCACCATCTACTACACGAAGATAGAATCAATAGCAAACAATATATCTCAGTGAATAGGTCTAGTCTACTTTAACATCCAGATTTCGATATTTGGAATATGTGAGCAAAAACTACTCATAAGTACAGGCCTATCCAGGCCCAGTCACTAGTCTAAAACGTCGCAAATAACAAATAATTATGCTAAATGTAGAGAATTTTTTTTTACAAAAACATACAGTAGCCTAGTTGTTATAGTGTAGCCTATCAAATGTATTTAATCAATATCAATCTAGAGGTTTCTGAGCAGAGTTCTCAGCCTTCCTTTGATTCCACATTAATTATTTTGTTTATTTGTTTGCCATGTATTTTTAATGCCTTTTAAAATGTTAAAAATTAAGGGGAGAGAACATTTAGAGTCATATAAGATAAATGCTACTTTGTAAAAGAAGAAAGCCCTCCTTTTTGGGAGGGTACAAGCTAAAAGTCTGTCCTGAACTGCCCCTATATTAAATATTAATATGAACACAAATAAAACTCTTAGGTAGCCTACAGCACTGGCAAACAAATTCCCAGACTTTGCCAATTAACATAAATATGCAGGAAGCTGTGAAAGGGCCTAACCTAACGGTCTCAATGCACTTGAAACGGAGACTAAATGCCTCTGTCGGTCATTGCTTCCTCTAGATTCAAGGGGCATAAGCTCGAAACAACAAGACAGCCTGCCAAAAGTAGATTTAATTCTTTTGTGCCACAAGGTGCAAAAAAAAGTCTTTGGTAGTGAAAAGAAACAACTGCATTTCAAACAAAAAAAACGTGATATCTAGCGGTTGGATCGAATAGAAATGCTTTCAAAGCCTTCAGTCACAAACAGCAAGGTGCATTGCCTAAATGAAGCCTTTTCTCTGACATTTGAAGATCTGTGCAAAGATGCAACATTTCGATTCGTTCGAGAGGTGTAAGCTGCCAGAAAGTGTCTGGAAACACCTGCTATCGTTTACGCACTGACACGGCCGTAGGTTGACTATCCACCAAAAGGCCTAATATTAGAAAGATAACACAAATCCTTGTTTAAGTGTTTAAGTTTAAAATTGTTACGTGTAAAATATTTCTAAATGATTGCCATTTCAGTAGCCTACATTTGTCTTTGCTTTCTGCAAGTAGCTTAAAGGTAAAATGCAGTCCTTGGTTTTAACTTTACATATTCTGCTTTCTATATAGTAGGCTATTTAAAGAATCAAGTGAACTAAACGAAGGCATTTATCTGTAACCACATATAGGCTATATCCAACACCAACGCATTCGATCCCAATAAGTGTAGATACAAATATTAGAGTGAAATTTAGCCATCTGCTCCTCTTCCAGCTGACAATTCATAACTATAGGAAGTAACTATTAGTGTAATATAGTGTGTACCTATTGAAATTTTATTTTCATGTAGGCCTATTGGTATTATAAGCAAATAGTTAGGGATACTTGCACTATAATGTCTAAACTCGTATAGGCTCACTTCATACCACGTTCGCATGAAGTTGTGCAGTCTGAATTTGAACTATAGTATACTATAAAAGGCATGGGGCTCCGTATAGCCTAATTCATAGGCCTACACAAACTAATTTTCGAGTTCTATTAGGCCAAAACGAAACAAAGGTACAATATGCTACATGGTGCCAAAAAGACACTGTTCAAGCCTTCTCAAACACACTTCTCATCCAACCGTATAAGGCCTTGACAGTAGTCACAGGGGACACGCAATTATTCCCGTTATTATACGGATTATAATGCGTCCTCTTAAATCGGAATTTGTTTTTATTCTCATTACAATGAGACTAATGTGGAGAGAGGTCTCTGAGGAACCCCCGTGCCCGCTTTTCACAGGCTCCGGGAGTGTCGCGCGGAAGAGCCTCTTCACAGATAAAACATTTGGAAAGCGCGCCAGTCGCCCGCGCACCAACGAGATGTGCATCTTAATAATATCATAAACCCCACTTACTTAACAAAATGGACCACTAGACCATTGTTCAGTATGTTCCCATGACATTAACCGGTAAATTGCGCTGTGGTATCAATGCTCACGGCCGGTATCTGACAGCACAACCCTGCAACAGCACTCCTGGAGATGTCCCAAGACGTTAATTTTGACCATGGAGGAGGATACTCAACAGGTTGTATGGCTACACAGTGCAGCTAAAAGTTTCAACCACAGCATTTTAAAAGGAACACAACGGACTACAGTATCAGGTAGGCATGAGGATAAATAATTCTACTGCACAAAAAAAAACCATTTATTGAGATTGTTGTGCAACACCACCTTACTCTAAAAAAATCTTCCCAGTTGTTTCCAGTTTAAAAGAATATGAAACGAACTATTTTTTTTTTCATAAACATTAAAAAGACTGGGGAACAAATCTGAACACATCACCGAGAGTGAGAAACAACACCTGTTTAACAGCCTTTCAGTACAATATTGATAGAAGTCACTCTTTAGTATATTTAAAAAATCCCTCTAAGGCACAAGGACCAAAGCTTTTGCTTTGTTTATCTGAAGTGGTTACAGATAATCTCACAAATACTGATATGCTCTCTAATCTTTGTGTGCACTTCTTTGTTTTATTGTTATGGAAAGCCAGAGCTGGTAAGATGGCGGTGTGTGAATGTTGACACCATCAGGCCCAGGTGATAGGCAGCGCCGTGATTAGGGGAGCCAGATCTTAATTAGAGAGATTTGGAGTGAGGGGGGCCTGCTGCGTGTCCCTGACCCTGGAGGGAGGTGACCATGACCCTGCTGCACCACAGGGGGCAGACGGGCACAGAGCGGGCCCTGGCACCTTCCTCGGGCACGGCTGACACAGCCCCTCCTGGAGGGCTGGAGGGGATGGGAGAAAACAGGGAGGGAGGGAGAGGGACAGAGACAGAGAGAGGGTGAGTGGGAGAGAGAAAGAGGGAGAGAGAGAGGGAGGGGGCAGAGGAAGAGAGACAGGCCGTCTCTAGGACATACAGATATACTGTATATATAGAGAGAGATAGATAGAGAGTGGGAGAGAAAAATAGAAGATGAAAAAAGTGAGGGAGGACACAGTGAAAGACTGTAGGAGAAGAGTGACGAATCAAGGGGGCTGGGAGACTTGCGCCAATGCATGGTCGCAGAAGGGTGATAGTCTAGGCATGCCAGTTAGTGCCAGTGTGCCAACGCACTGCTATAGAGGGGCATCAGAGCAGCCCATTCACACTCAAGTATGAGACACTTTCATTGAAGAAAAAGTATGCAACAGCACATTCCATCTCTCTTAAGTCTCCAACACACTTGTGTCTCGAATGCATGCATACGTGTATGGATTGTATGTAAACACCTGTACTACAGATGGCCATTTTGATGTGGGCATGCATGGATATGTGTGTGTGCGTGTGTGTTTGTTTGAAAGAGGATAAGCCAGTATACATGTATGCGTGTGTTGCTGTGTTCATTTGACACACAAGTCACAGTGGTTTGACTGCAAGTTTTAAGGCCAAGGCCTGCAAATGGTGCCGCTCCTCTCGTTGCCATCTGCAGCCGCCATGCCTGTTGTGCCTGCCCCACACACAGAGAGGGTCAGCCGGCCCAGGACAATGGGCAACTGTGCTAAAGCTAACAAGCAGGGCCAGTGACATCAGCTCTCTCTTACACACGCGCACACACGCACACGCAAACACACACATCCAAAATACACCTTTATCTCTTCATTCATCTCATCTCTGGAGCTGTCTATCAGGGCACAATCACAGCTTTTATGAGCTT
>NC_063194.1:17730305-17732805 GCF_017589495.1 Alosa alosa
AGTGCAGGCTTGCGGGAGAGAGAGAGAGACTCAGGGACAAGGGGGAGGGCTCTGCTGTCTGGACACAGACGCTCGGCCGCTGTGATTGGAGGACGCTGGAAGGGGCTTGCAGCCAATGGCTGGCCACCCTCGACTGTGCCCCTTGTCTTTGAGAAGTGCATCTCTGTCCAACACCCCAGCGTGTGGTGAGGTGGGCACACAATGGGGGTTGTGGAGGCTGGAGAGGGGGGTGGTTGTGGGTGAGGGGGCAGGTGGGGGTGTTTGTGAGTGGGGGTTGATTACTGGAGGTGGTGGCTGGTACAAACTCTGGTGGTAAAGAGAGCCAGCAGAGAGGAGAACCAAGGGCCCTGCTAGTGTTGCTAGCCATCGCGGGGGGAGACACACAAAATGGCTGGGCCCTTTTTTTTCAGGGTCTCACGCAGGCCCACTGTACACAGCTCAGCATGGAGCCGTTTGCGAGGCCAGCGGAGGGACTCACCCGGCAGACCCCGCAAACACGTCAAAACGCACTCCAGCGCTTCCTGCTGCTCCACAGTTCCACCGTTGTACCGTGTCAAGCGGCTTTTTTGCCGTATATAAAAAAGCGCAGATGAAAAAATAAAGGGGACAATCTAGCACACAAACAAGAGATTTCCCCTTCACTCTTGCCAACTTCCAGGGCCCTCCTCGCTCTGAACAAGGGATCCACTATTGAGTAAATCCCCTCCCTCCCTCCCTCCTGCTCTCTCTCTCTCTCTCTCTCTCCCAGTCTCTCTGTATGTCTTTCTCCTTCTACTATTTTTCTCTCCTCAGTCTTCCCTCTGCCAGTCGGCAAGGCGCGATGCCAACCCTTTCCACCATCGGGCACAGTGCCCTGCCCTTTATGCAAATGCTGTGCCGCCATCCCCGGCTCACAACTCCAATTGCCTCTTCTTCCATGTCTGTGCTTCTTTCTCTGTCTTTCTCTCCCTCTCTCCCTCCGAGTCTCTCTCTCTCTCTCTCTCTCTCTTTGCCCTGCCAGTATGGAGTCTCTTATATTTTATGGATTCAGATTGGTATTGGGCACTTGAGGAGAGGGAGAAAGGCAACCTATGTTTTTGTGTGAGAACCCCTGACAGCAGACGATGCAGACGGGCTGACATTCCAAAGAGGTGGGGCTCAGGGAATCTCCTGTGGATAGAGCCTGCACTGAGTCTGATAAAAAAAAATACTTAATACTAAAATTGTGTGTGCATGTGTGTTTGTGTGTGTATGTGTGTGTACGTGTAAATGTCTGAATCGACATGACGGTAAAGACATCTTTAAATGACGTCTTATTAGAAAACCTAGCTGAGGCTAGAATGCTATCATGGCACAATCGACTCCCAGTGAGCCAAACTGCTTAAGCAGCCCTGTCCATCTCTCCTCTCGTTCTCCACCATTCATTCTCTTCCTCTCTCTTTCTCCCCATTTCATTCTTCCCACCTTTTCCCGCCACAATATTGCAAATCCACTGCTTTTCACAGATGCCTCATCTATAGCTCGTTTTTATCGTTTCCTTTACATTTAAGTATCTATCACCTGTCTCTCTTTTTCACAGGGTCTGATAAACCATGTGAAACTTAAAAGGAACTAATGGAAGGGAAGTTTCACTTGTATCACAGGCCATCTCTGTCTCTCCTCTTATAGGAGTAAGATGGAGATGTAATGAGCGACTGGGTTAAAACGGGCAGGAGTTGGGCGTGAGGGGGTTAACGAGACAGCAGCAGCAGCAGCAGCGACGGCAGCAGTGGCGGTGGTGGCGGCGGCAGTGCTGGTGTCTGAGGAGAGGAGCCAAGAGGCGCTTCCCCTGCAGCAGGCCCTAGGCTGGCCGGAAGAGCGACCAGAGCAGCGCCGGCTCCCAACAAAGAGGGCGAGGGGGGGTCCTGCACACGCCGCGCCGCACAGGAAAGGGGGGGCTTCTGTGTATGTGTGTGTGTGTGTGTGTGTGTGTGTGTGAGAGA
This sequence comes from Alosa alosa, assembly GCF_017589495.1. NCBI lineage: Eukaryota > Metazoa > Chordata > Actinopteri > Clupeiformes > Clupeidae > Alosa > Alosa alosa. The sequence continues at coordinate 17,732,267 of NC_063194.1, forward strand.
GAGAGAGAGAGCGCAAGAGAGAGAGAGAGAGGTGTGTGTGTGTGTGTGTGAGAGAGAGAGAGAGAGAGATAGAGGTGTGTGTGTGTGTGTGAGTGAGTGAGTGAGTGAGTGAGTAAGTCAGTGAGTGAGTGAGTGAGTGAGAGAGAGAGAAAGACAGTGTGTGTTTGTGTGTGTGTTTTGAGGGGAGACAAAGTCATGCTGAGGCACGGACGGCGGTCACCCTCCTGTCTGGACTTCCTCTCTGACACACAGACACACAAACACACACACACACACAGACACACAAACACACACACACACAGAGACATACAAACACTCTCACAGACATACACAGGCATTCACTCTTAAAGACACACAGGTGCATTAACCGAGTTAGATACAAAAAACAATATATTTATTTCCTAATGACAAAAACTGGCCCACAAATAGACTTGTAGGCACCTTCAGTGTAAAAACAAAAGAAAGTGCTTCATACCCATAAAGAAAGGTATGATGTAGCCTATGTGTATGCAGAGTGTTTATGTCCTCGGCCGTACTGA